>NW_028236859.1:0-62313 GCF_017979445.1 Akebia trifoliata
GGTGTTTAGTGAATCACGATTTAGCGGATCACAAATTAAATATGCATTTGGATGGAGAACATCAAATGTTTCGTTTTTATTTACAAGACAAATTTGGGACCCCTATAGAGATTCCTCTGAAGAAAAGTTAGCAAAAAGAGCAATTGACAAGAAAAAAAAAAAGGCAAATTTACCAAAACATGCACCACATTTCGACTAGTTACCAAAACAGTAAACTGTAGCAATTAATTCCGAAACGAGAATTTTATCGTTTTCGGAATTAATATTTTTTTATCAAAACGGTAAAAAAGTCAAATATAATTTTTTTTACTGAAAATACCCTTTTTTATTTTTTGACTAAAATTATGAAAAAACGCTCTCCTCTTTCATATTTCTATTTAGTATTTGGAAGATTAAAAAGAAAAGAAAGATTTAGTTGGATTTTAATTTATTTCTAAGGTTAAAATGGTAAATACATATGTAAAACAAAAAAGGGTATTTTTGGTATATATATATATATATTACTGTTTTTAGCGTTTTGGTAAAAAATATTAATTCCAAAAATGGTAAAATTACCATTTTCGGAATTAATTGCTACAGTTAACCGTTTTAGTAATTAATTTTGAAAACTGTACCATTTTGATAAATTATTCAAAAAAAATTTGCTCACAAATCCACCAAACACATTAATCCACCTGTATTAAATGTACCAAATTTAAAAAATTACCCTCGGCTTGACGTGACACGTGCTACTGTAACGAGAAATTGTGTGAGCAAAAAATATCTCGCAGATGGATCCATTCAAAGAAATTGTAGACTCATGATAAAACGACTTGGTTATGAGGTTACAAAAATTCTTGAGGTCAGATTTTGGGAGTGGATTTTAGTGAAGTAGTTGATTAAGACATAAAGCTTCCCCTCAAAACCAAAAATTCTGGCTCTTTGTTCATTTTAATTATCAAAACGTGAATGATATATAACACTTTCGTTAGAAAAAAAAATTTAGAACAGTAATGAATTCGATGGTTTTAAAGTTACAATTTCACAGGTTTCAAAACCTCCAAATTCGTTATTGTGAACAGTGGCCTGGAATCATAAATTCATCTAAAGTTCTTCACTTTTAAATAAATATCTAAACAAATAAATTTTCACTTTTATCTACTTGTTTCAATGTCTCATCATATGGCACCTAAAAATGTTGGAAGTGGCCAAATAGCGTGCACCAACAGTTTTGATTCTCACCCATAATTTCAAATCTAGTTTGAGGTTTGAGAACAAGCATGATATCCAGTATGAATTAGCGCACACATGTCTTGTTTGACAAGCAAGATACTTGAGCGATATTTTGAAAATTTCGACCTAAGTAAAATTTGGTTGAGTCAATCAATTTATTTTAATATTTTTTTTTGTTGAAACTATTAATTTTTTTAAATTTAAATACTTATTACTTGAACGAAATTTGGTTGTGTGAGTAAGCAACTCATCCAAATCCACTTTATTTTATAAAAAAAAAAAAGTATTATTATTAATAAATAATTGTAAATTGAATTAAATAGTTTATCTCGCCCAAGACGAGATGATTCGGAAGAGTCAACTTAGTATCTATGGGAAACGAAACAAGACAAAATGTCGAGTTTTAAAACCACATTCTCACCATCTAACACCTCTAATATCTCTATGGTGAGGAGATTATCTTCACCAAAAATCAGCCCATTTCAAAATTTTAACCCATGTAAGACATAACACGTAGGAAAAAACATAACATGCCGAACATTTCCCTATATCTATCTATCTATCGATCTATCAGTAAGTCTATTTTTAATGAGTTTAGTAACTCGGTATTGGTAGGATTTAAATCTTGAAATTTGTTATCATCACCCAAAGACTCTACCAATTAAGCTTAGCTAGCATGTGTGCAAACACCATATATTTTGAGATCATTACATATTAAATATAGGAATGAGAGACAAAATACAAACAAAAAATAAAGTAAATCTAACAAACTCAAAAAGCAATTTCAATTTTCATCCATCTACTATTTTTAATATTATACTCAATAAAACCCAATAACTCTCATGTATGATTCAACTTGAGAAAAGCAAACTCTAAACATGAAACCGAGATCATTAATAGGCCATGTCACCTTCATAAATCCAAGCTCATCTCTGATCATAAATAGTCTATACTGGTAGAAATTTTATCTTGCCTTCCCCTATTTAGATAAGTTGTTTGGAAGCTTTGGCAAATTTTTTGAGTGAAAAATGATTTCTTTGATACCAAAGCAAACACAAGATATATAATATATAAATAGTAGGTGATGTGACAACATTATAGCTTCTTTGGACCACAATTCTTTTTCACTTTTTGTAGACACCTAATTTTTGCATTTGCCTAATTAATCAACTCGTCAACTTGATTGCGATGGTTCCCAATAATGGATGAATATTCCAATGTTTTTTTTATTTTTGTTAGATATGTTTTAGAAATTCGGATGAGGTATTTCAACTAAGCAAAACTTTAAAAACTATGCTACACTAAGAAAATATGACTTAAAACATAGAAATCGTCATTTTAAGATAAAAAGAAGTTTTATGATAAAAAATCATTTAAAAAATAATTAAATTACCAAAATACCCTTAATATTTAAACATCCGTAGAGCCTACAGTACGATTAGGAAAACCCTTTCGAACACATAAAACAGCAAGTTAAAATCAAATAAATTGTATTATCAATTCTTACCAAATTTGATAAAATTATGAAAATGTCCCTCACAGGGACCACGACCATTTCATGTCAAAAACTCATAAGTGACACAAACCGATACTCTCATTAAATTCCTTATGAAAAAATGATTTCAAAATATCCCAAAACATCGAAAAATGACCTCTCAACTCAAAAATCATTTTTAAGGGCAAAACAATAATTTTTCAATCTTAAAAATTTAAAAATTTAAAATTAATAATTAAAATGTTAATTAACATAAAGTAAAATTTTTAAACAAATAAAATCAATTAATTAAGTCCACGGGCCAACTTTTAAGTGGTGGCCCATTTATTTAAATGAGGTCTTCCTGATATTTATAAAAGACCCCTCCATTTGAGGTCCCAAAGAATTAAAAATATAATTAGGCAGGTTCTCCAAACACTTAAAAATCTTCATTGTACGTAAGAATTAAAACCCTAATTCAAGAGACTTAATTAATTAAATAACTTAACCTTATCTTGAAGAAACATAATCAAACACCAACTCTTCCAAAAAAACTCTATAAAAAAGAGTCTTCACAACCTAATCTCGTAGGTAAAAAAAAATCCTAGGAAAGAGAGGCCAAAAACTCTCCCCAATTTTCCCAAAACCCTAAATCTGAAGCCCCAAGTTCTTAACTAACACCCAAACCTCATTTTTTACTCAAAAACACCTAGAAATCTTAAAAAAAACCACCCAGAAACCATTAAAACACCAAAAACATCCAAAAATATTCAAATCTCAAAAGAGAATATCTCATCTCGAAGATTGGAAGTAGATTTAGTGACGGAAACAAAAACAGAAAGACGTACACAAAGAACGTTCTCCGCCAATTCTAAAGGAATCAACTGTCGCAATCATCTAGGTAAATTAGGTTTGTTTAGTTTTTATTTTATAGGTCATTTTTTAGCAATGTAATTTTTGAAAAGAATAAAGACTAGCATTTGTCAGGCGGGATTGATGCCTAACACCTTTCAATCCCATAACGTGATCCCCGAACCCATCATAGGGGACGTTGGTGTGTACAAAACTATAGATGTTGTCATTGACATCTCACTTGTATCTTGATGAAAAGTATCTATGGTTCTAATACACATCCACATCAACCGATATCCTCTACAGTGTTACTCCAACACAATTCATATTAACTTTTCCTCGTTAACTTACTATTTTAAAAAGTAAATAAATAAATGATTAGTACAATGATAAGAAACGTGATTTGGTAAATATTTTGAAATGTGTATTGTAATGGAAATTTTCACTTGTCATGTAGGCACCTCCACATCAGCACCGTGTGTATTGATGTAAATTCCAATGTCACTACAACATGATTCATAATAGAATTTAAGCCTAGAGGTTTAAGATAATGGGGTTTGTAGGGAGAAAATCATTAATTGTTATTATTTTAAAAAAATGAGGGGAATAAAAAACTCTACAATCTGGCAATTAATTGATGATGAATCGTTAACTTAATTGGTGGTACCTTACTACCTATAGATGGGAGTAATTAAGTTAAAATGCATTGTATGTATAAGATCATATTTTAAAAGTGGAGATTTTAATTGTGGGAATTTGGTAGTCTATTAAGTTAATGGGGTTGTTTTTGGATAATTTAGAGTAGTTAGTATAATTGTGTAAGAGTTTGGGTTCGGTTCGGTCTGGGTTTTATTTCAAAATCAGGAATCAAAACTAAAATCAATAGCGAACCTGATGTTTTGAGTTTAAATAGGTTTTGGGTTCGGGTAAAATTGTAATATTTGATTGGAATTTTTTTTGCAATAATGATGAAGTGACCTCGAGATTGGATGTCAAATTCATAACCTAAGATTATCTCAAGGAAAAACATTTATGATTCCAGTACACTTTCAAGTCAGGTGTGCGATATGAGGTCAATACACTCCAGCACAACCCCTTTTGTTTTTTTCAATTAAAAAAGGCAATTTGATGAACGAGGTTGACGTGGTAAGGGCACATAATGCAGATCTTTTTCCTATATATCAATAAATATGCCCAGTCTTTACCAAGACCGCATGCCCAATTCATACTAAGACTATGTGCATTCATGGCTACTGTTAAATTTAAGAAGTTTTACATGGAAGAAAAACTCCAAAGGAAATATTGGATAAATTTGAAAAGTTTTATATGGAAAAAGATTTTATCTAGCAAATTATATTTTAAAGATCAATTTTATAACTTAAGTATGGAGGATAGACAAGATATTATTGAGCATTAGAAGATATTCAATCGGTGTTTTAGTAATTTATTAAAGGTAGAGATGAAGTTTGAAGAAAAAGATACTATTATTTTTATTGAGATCACATCCTAATTTTTTCAAACACTTTCGGACTACATTTATGTTTGATAAGGAGACTCAAGTATGAGAAGTAAATATCGAGATAGAAAATCAAATGGAAAGAAAAGTCAAATACTTGAGAAGCGATAATGGGGATGTGTTCTTTCAAAGGGAAATATTATGACTTACCTAAGGAAATAGGGAAACTTATTCATTTAAGGTACTTACAATTAAGATATATTAGAGTGGGCAGGTTTACATCGACCATAGGCAACCTAGGAAACTTGCAAATCTTAGATCTAAAAATGACTATAATCGAATGTGATCATGATTTGATTTCAAATATGGACCACTTGTGATACATGAATTATTATAATACGATTGGATCCGCGAAGTACGAATGACTCTTGTAAAGGATGGATAGGACAAGTATACCAACTTCAGAAAGTTGTGCCTATGTGGTTGTGGACATGAGATTTTTGTTTTTAAATATTTCTTCCACTTTGGGTTTTAGAGTTGTCACCATTCCTTTTTGTAAAATGGTGTGAATGATTACTCGGATTGTATTTTTTTGAAAAGAGTGTTGTTTTGGCATTTAGTGACTTGTACGAATATGGTCCATTTATCCACCTTAGATTTAGGTAAGTGGGTCCATATTAGAAAATAGGGAAGGTATTAGGCACCCTACTCCCTCCACTGTTGGTAGTAAATTCGGATTCAGTCGATTTAAAAATAAAAAAAGAAGTCGAAAAAAATTCGATTTATGCCCTCGAGTGCGAGGGACTTTGATTTAATTTAAACTATTGAGGGCCTCCTTATTGAGAAAGATGGTCCTTTTATGACTCAAACCTTTTGTGGTGTGTGTACAAGTGTAGGAAAAATGGAAGAAGTAGAAGAGGAGAAGTTGGAGGGGAGAAAATGGGAATTTTTTTTTTTTAATCCAAAAACCTACCTTATTCTTGTTTTGACCTTCAAAAGATGAGTCTTCTTTGACTTGTCTTATTTTTTACTTGAGAGTAAGTAATGAGTTGAGAGCTGGGATAGTTTTTTAGAGAAAGTTCAAGAATTTTTTTTAGTATTTTTGCATGGGGGTTATTTTTAGGGATAGGATAGGGTGAAATGATGAGAAAATGTAAAATGATGTGAGATTTGTGAGATGAGGGTGTGTATAAAATTGAGGGTGGTGGAAGAACATTTGTGGAAGGGGGTTAAGTGAGTCATTTGTGACCCAAATGGGTTGGATCCTTCAAACCAATAGGGTTGAGTGTTACGTAGGGGAATATAAGTAGTATTTGATTAAGAGAGTGGTTTGTTGATTAACTGTTTGATGAGTTGAATGGAGTAGATTTTGATTAAAAGAATGGGTTGTGTAAGGGATTAGTTGATTAGATTTTGGAAGAGTGAAGAATGTGGTAACATATGTTAAAAAGGTATGGAGATGAAGTATTTAGATGAGTTGATTGGTGAGAAGGGGTGTGGGTTTGACTTGTGAGAATGAATTTGTAAGGAATGATGATGACATGTTAAAGAAATGTGTGGATTGATGTATGGGTAGATGATTTTTTTAAGAGAAAAATGTTTGGGGTAAGTGATTGAATGAGGAATGTGAGTTGAGCTGGTGACATGTGTCCCACTTTGATGATCTTGGGTGATTGATTATGATTTTAGGACTTGAGTTGAGAATTAGACTTAAGTTGAGAATTGAACTTATATAAAATGATTAAACTTGGATAAAATGATTGGGCTTAGGTATGATGGTTAGGTAATGGGTTGAATAGGTATTGTTGTTTGGGTTTTAAGTCCAATGGACTTAGGTGGTGGGTTAAATAGGCATAATAATAGTTGGGTTGAATTGAATTAAGGTTGGGTTGGGTTGAGAAATGTAGATGAGTAGTGAGGTAGGTTTTTGGTCCATGGGCCATATGGGAAGGGCCTTGGGCCATTTATTGAAAGAAAAAGATAAAATATATTAGATTTTTGAAGGTTTGGGTCTTGGGACCCATTTTAAATTTTATGGATTTTTGGGCATTTTGAAAGGCCCATTCAAATTTGAGTGTCTACAATAGTGATTTCGAGTCTCAATTATGGGCATTAGTTGGGTAGATTGCCAAATTGGACCGCCTTGAATCCTTGTACTTGAATTTTAAGAAAGGAAGCCGATAAGAAAAGTTTAGGGATCTAACTGAAAGGTTTAACATATTTTCAAGGAATTATATTTCAAGAATCTCAACAAGCTCAAATTGGAAATTGTATGGATAGAAAAACTATTCGACCCGTGTGAATTCCCATCCAACATTTTTGAAGAAAACGTTTCCGACATCTATGTGGTTGTATTGAAGTTTTATTTTTTTTTTCCTTAGTGGTCTTTCAATTCGGACTTGATGATGTATTGGGTTTGTTGGTTTTATCATGAAGAGTGTTCAATGAAACTGAATCATTTTCATGTTGTTAGAGGTTTTGAGTGGGCATTGTGGGTATCAATGTAATTCCAATTTCCAACCATACTTTTAAAACTCATTGAGTGGACTCAAAATAAATTAGATTTTGAGTTAGGTCAACCCCAAAACTTGATTGGCTCGAACTCGACCGGGGAAATCATATCATTAAGACCAGGTGCGAAGCAAGTAAGGAGCTTGTAGGGGCAATTGCCCCCATAAAACTTTGAGACAGTCCTGTATTTTCAACTAAATACATGTTTCATTTACCCCCACTCCCTCATCTCCCTCCTTATTTGCTCCCACCCTATCACTTCCCTCCAATTTTTCCCCATAGCCCTTTTACAATTTTGGAAGATGACATTGTGTCTTGATTGGGCCTTCTCTTCTGGATTAATTGAAAAATACCTAAATAGTATTTTCTTCAATTCCCAATAACAAAAATCTTTGAATCTCTCTCCAAAATTATTCATATTCAAGTTTTTCAACTGTACCATTAATTATAGTTTGATCCTACTACAATAAAATCTTGGCTCCACCCTTTCATGTCATCATCACACATGATTATTCATATTCAAGTTTTTCAACTTTATCATTAATTATAGTTTAACCCCACTATAATAAATTCTTAACTTTGCCCATGATCACGACATAATAGGCACCAAGTCACTTGGTCGATAAGAAACTTAAATGAATTTTGGCTTCTATTATTATTTTTATTTTATTTTATATTTTGGAGAAAGAAAAACAAACATTATTATTTATTTTAAAAATATTAAACTTTTTTTTTAATGTTTATAAATTTAATATAAGGATAATTACATAAAACATGTGATGAAATCATCTTATTTATCATGTTAGTACACATTTCAAATTATTTACAAAAATCAGTAAAATATAAAAATTATTGGTAAATAAGTTGTCATTAAAATGTTAGAAAGATTATTAAAAACATGATAATGCTGAAATAACATTAAAATGTCCCCCACGATGTACATTCCAATTTTACTCCAACATGACTCTTAAAAAAATGATGTAAATGCTCAAGTAATATTGTGAAGGCCATGGGGCAGGGGCAGGGGCAGGGGGATTAGGGTGCACAAAATCATAGGTGCTTCATCGAGATCTCACTTGTATCTCAATGAAAAGTATCTATGATTCTATCATACATCCACATCAGTCAATGTCCCCTATAGTGTTACTCCAGCACAACTCATATTAATTTGGTGAAATACTAATTTTCCCTTGTTATTTTACTATTTTAAAGTGTAAATAAATAAATGATTAGTACAATGGTAGGAAATGTGATTTGGTAAATATTTTGAAATGTGTCCTGTCATGGAAATTCTCCCATGTCATATAGGCACCTCCACATAAGCAACGTGTGTATTGATGTCTATTCCAATGTCACTCCAGCAAGATTCGTTATAAAATTATTATTATTTAAAAAATGAGGGGAGTAAAAAACGGTGCAATTTGTCAATTAATTTGATGATGAAGCTTTAACCTAATGATGGTGGTACCGTACTACCTAATGATGGGAGTAATAAAGTTAAAATGCATTATATGTATAAGATCATAGTTTAGAAGTGGAGATTTAATTATGGGAATTTGGCAGTGTTAAGAGGATTAAGTTTTAGAGTTGGTAGTATAATTGTGTAAGAGTTTGGGTTGGATTCAGTCTGGGTTTTGTTTCAAATTCAGGAATCAAATCTCAAATCAATATCGAACCCGTTGTTTCGGATTTAAATTGGTTTTGGGTTCGGGTAAAATCATAATATTTGATTGGAAAAATTAATGGCATCCTTCCATCATCAAAAGTATAAAAGAAAACATAAGTTGGGACAACTAACTAATTAAGTTTCGAGTCGACACTCAACAGTAGTCAGTTTGATTTACTTTAGATAAATCCAAAAAAGTTTTAAGAAATTCATTAACTCTAGAGGTTTAAGATCATGGGTTTTTTAGGGAGAAAATCATTAATTAATATTATTTAAAAAAAATGTTTAATAAGATTTACGAAGAAAAAGAATAACAAGACATAAAAAATGAGGGGGAATAAAAAACTCTGCAATTTAAGAATTACATGACGAAGAATAGTTAACTTAATTGGTGCTACGTTCTTACTTATAGATGGGAGTAATTTAGTTAAAATGCGTTGTATGTATAAGACTATTTTTTAAAAGTGGGGATTTAATTTTTTGGGAATTGGGCAGTCTTAAGTGGACTAAATGAGTTGTTTTGGGTACTTTAACTTAATGGGTTGTATTTGATTTTGGAATTTTTTTTTTCTTTCTGAAAAGGCGACATGATGGGTAAAGAAAGAAGTCCCGCTTGACCGAATGGTGGCCTTTAATTGAGAATTGACATATATCCACCTTATCATCAACCTCATTAATTTTGATGGAGATAAGATTGACCCATGGTCAGCTCGCTATTACACCTCAACCGTGACCTAGAAGAAATTGATTTTTTAGAGAAATTTTTAGGTGAGGGAATATAGTGTTGGTTACAAAAGTAATACTAACGTGTCTGTGAGGCTAAGTCTTGTTCTTAGGAGTCTTTGACACGCTCCTTAGTAAATTTAATCTGGGTCCATCGTAGATTATACATCATAAATCTTATCTATCCCCTCTCAATTTTCCTATTTTTATTGTATCCAAAAATCTATAAATATGACATTCTTGAATTTCTTAGAGACAACCAATAAGCCTTAAAAGTTCTCACACTCTCTCTATACCCATCAAATTCTTTGGAAACATAATATCATATTTTGTGAAGCACGGAGCTTGAAAATCCCTAGCTCACGTCCAAATACTATTGCTCTAGGAGGCACACGATCTTATTTGAACTCATATCTCTTCTATTCTTCTTCTCAGTATTTTCGAGATTTTCAAGTAAGCCATATGTTCTTCTTCGTTAATTTCTTGCATATTATCTTAGTTACATTAATCATCTGTCTTTCATTTCTTTTGAATCATGTAATTAGATTTCTTTGCTTAATTACTTTGTAAGTTGCATAATTTACTTATATTGATAGTTTTGAATTTTGATTTTCAATTCCTCTTCTTTGATTTTTGGGATTTCCTGACTTTTTAATATAAGCTTCATGCACGCATGAGGAATCTGTTTGGAATGATCTTCATGATGTAATATTGTACAAATCTCATGCATTGTTTTGAGTAAATTCATTAATGAATCATGATGATCTTACCATATGCATGCAGGCTTCGAATGATCCTTAATCGTTATGCATGCATTCTTCCAATTCATGCTCCATGAACATGTGTTCGATGGATATTTTTAGTCAATGCATTTAATATCTTATTATTGCTTTGTTTACATTTGAATCAAAGTGGAAGAAGACCCATTCACAAAAAATGGATTTCCTTGCATGAAATATTTCAGAAAATTAATCTTGTTGTTCTGGAAAATAAAAAGCTAGTCAGAATTGTAATTTCGTCAAATTTAGCTCATGAAATGGTAAATTATTATTATTAGTGATTTAGTCTTGTATGATATATGAATTTGTTTTTCCAAGAGACTAAGTGAAGGGAATTTTATACAAATGTGTATTTTATACAAATAATACACGTTGGAAAAATACACGTTGGGATCCAAAAGAAATTAAATCATTTCTTCTAATATATGGTCTTGACAATGAATTGGACAATTAGTCAACACTCGACAGTAGTCAGTTCGATTTACTTTAGATAGATCCGAGAAAGTTTCAAGAAATTCATTAACTCTAGAGGTTTAAGATCATGAGTTTTTTTTAGGGAGAAAATCATTAATTGTTATTATTTAAAAAAAAATGTTTAATAAGATTTATGAAGAAAGAATAGCTAGACATAAAAAATGAGGGGAATAAAAAACTCTCCAATTTGATAATTAAATGATGAGGAATAGTTAATTGGTGGTACGTTCCTACTTAAAGATGGGAGTAATTTAGTTAAAAGGCATTGTATGTATAAGATCATTTTTTAAAAGTGGGGATTTAACAGTGGGAATTGGGCAGTATTAAGTGGAATGTGTTGTTTTGGGTAGTTTACACTTTAGAAAAGTAGTTAGTGTAAGAGTTTCGGTTCGGTTTTGAGTTGTTTGGATAAAATCAAAATATTTGATTTTGGTTTTTTTTTTTTTTAATTGAGTATTGACATATACCCCCACCTTATCATCATCCTCATTGGTGACAATTTTAACTCATCCATTCCTTCTCTGAGAAAGAAGAAGAAGAAGAAGAGAGCATCCATGGCTCTTGAGGCTGTTGTTTCTGTGGTGACGGATAAACTTCTTAACTTCATCATCGAGGAAGCAAGTTCCCTGAGTCATGTTGAAGACAAAGTCAAGTGGATCCAAAAAGAACTGAGGGATATGCAACAGTTCTTACAAGATGCAGATAGCAAGCAACACAACAATCCAAAGGTGAAGAATTGGGTGAACGATATCAGAGACGTAGCTTTCGATGTGGAAGACGTCTTCGAGACCTACATCCTTAAGACAACACTACAAAAGAGGAGGAATTTCGTATACAGGTATGCTTTTTTTCCCTAATGGCATATATACACGTCATGTGATTGGCGTAGAGATTGAATGGATCCAAACTAAAGAGAATAAATTTTGTATACAGGTTTGCCTTTAAACTTAATGACCGATATACGAGCCGTATGTTAGGTAAAGAGATTGAACGGATCCAAAATAGTATCCGTGAGATCTCCGATCGTCGGTCAACCTATGATTTTGAAGCCATTGGAGGAGGAAGCGGAGAAGCATCGAGCTCTACAAGTGAAAAGTTGCGTGAGTGGAGACGAAATGTTGCTCGTTATGATGATGAAAATCAAGTTGTTGGTCTAGAGAATGATGTAAACGCCCTAAAAGCTCGATTAATTGGGGAGCCCTCGCGACGATGTGTGATTTCAATCGTTGGAATGGGGGGTTTGGGTAAAAGTACCCTCGCCAAAAAAGTTTACAGTTGCAATGAGGTGAAGAACCCATTTTGAATGTCGTGTTTGGGTTGATGTATCTCAAGTATTTGATGCTAAAGACCTTCTGCAGGACATAGCCCAAAAGTCCATGAATCTCAAAAAAGAGGACTTGCAAAATATGAATGAAGAAAACCTGAAAGAAAAGATCAACGGGTTCTTGACGGTACGTAAGTATTTTGTAGTCATGGATGATGTTTGGGAATTCAAATTGTGGAATCATCTACACACCGTATTTCCTGACACGAATAATGGTAGTAGAATAATCTTTACTACTCGCAAGAAAGAGGTAGCCTTGCATGCTGATCCACAAAGCCTTCCTCATGATCTACAACCTCTAAGCGACAGTGATAGTTGGGAACTGTTTATTAAAAAGGTTCTTTCAGTGGAAGAAATTACTGTTCCAGAGGAATTAGAAGCAGTTGGAAAAAATATCGTGGAAAAATGCAAGGGTTTACCTCTTGCAATTGTAGTATTGGGGGGGTTTTTATCCAGGAAACGCAGAGATTACGGCGTGTGGTCTAAAGTGCTTGATAGTGTAAGTTGGCAGTTAAATAAAGACGAAACACCCTGCTCACAAATCTTAGCATTGAGCTATAACGACTTGCCTTCCTACCTGAAATCGTGCTTTTTATATCTTGGTATCTTCCCTGAAGACCATGAGATCTCTGCAAGGAATTTGATGAGGTTGTGGGTATCAGAGGGATTTGTGAAACAACGAGGTAACGAACTAGCTGAGGATGTTGCAGAGGAATACTTGGAAGAGTTGGTTGACAGATGCATGGTTCAAGTAGCAGCAAGGAGACCTACTGGGAGTATAAAAAAATGTCGTATTCATGATCTTTTGAGAGATCTCGCAATATCAAAAGCTGACGAAGTTGAATTTTTTCACATTCATCCTAATCCAAATTCTTCTTCTACATCTTCTCCACCACTAAACAAGGTCCGTCGACTCTCTGTTCATAAATTTTCTGAGAAGCATTTCGATCGATGTATTCGTTCTGCATTTTACTTTTTCTTACCAGACCGTAAAACTCTTTATGGAGCCATTCATGGCAGTATGGATTTTGGAATGCTTAGAGTGCTTCATCTAAGTGGCGATGATTTTCTCTTTCGAAGTAAGTATCCTTGCTTGCCCAAGGCAATAGGGAAACTTATTCATTTGAGGTACTTGCGGCTGAGACATGTGAAAGTGAAAAAGTTTTCGTCCATCATAAACAAGTTCAAGAACCTAGAATACTTAGATCTGAAATATTGTGAAATCAATTTTGCCCGTGATGCGATTTCAAAGATGGACCATTTGCGACACTTGAACTTTGGCAGGTGGGTGAAAATTCTATTAGATCCACCAAGAGGGAATGACTCTTCTTCTATAAGGAATCTTCAAACGCTGCAGGGGATACGAATAGACAAGAAGAGTGTAGTGAAGGATGGGTGGAACAAGTATACCAACCTCAGAAAGTTGGGGTTGGTTGGTGATTTAGAGTCACAAGTAGAGGCATTAAGTGAGTGGATTGCCAAATTGGACCGCCTTGAATCCTTGACCTTGGATTTTTATAATAAAAAAGAAAAGTTCAAGAATCCAATTGAAAGGATGAACATATTTTCAAGGAATAATCACTTGAATATTAATCTCTTTGATCTCAATTTGAGAAGGGTATGGATAGAAAAGTTACCCGACGCTTGTGAATTTCCATCCAACTTCTCCCACCTGAAATTGTACAATTCCAAAATTGGGGCAGAAACAATACAAACGCTGGGAAAGTTGCCAAAACTCAAGTCCCTTTCGATATTGTCCTCTGGTCTTACAGTAAAGGCTATAATGTTTTCTTCCGGAGCATTCCCTCAGCTTCAAGAATTGCAATTCAGATTCCTTGATGATTTGGAGGAATGGAAGGTGGAGGAAGGAGCGCTTCCTTGTCTTAGAGAGTTGTCAATTGGGTATTGTGAAATTTGAAGGCACTTCCAGATGGATTGGTGCACATAACCACCCTCTTGAAATTTGATGTGTATGGTATGTCTGAAGAATTCAACGCCCGGGTCAGGCCAAATGTGGGAGAAGATTGGGGGAAGATTGCGCACGTGCCCAACATTTGGATGGATTGGAATATGGGGAGTTGACCGGTAAGTTTATTTTTCTTTTCTTTCCACACCTCAGCTATAAACTTTTCTCAATTCATTGTCTCCTCTATCCATCTAATCTCTATAATAATGTTTAGTTCCATTTGTGTGTTTGAGGTGGTCTTGTAATTGGGTTTGGGCTTTTGTTATATAGTGGCAATTCATGGGTTTGGGCTTTTGAAGTTCTTTATTTATTTATTTTTAGAGTAATGCTGGGGGTGACATTGGGATTTACAGTGATTCTCACATTTTTGATGTGGAGGTGCGCACATAACTGTAGATATTTTGCACATAACTGTAGATATTTTTTACTCATTTCTCGAGAAAATACATATATAGCTGTCACATGGACGCAATGAGAATCAAATGAAAACAAAGTCCCCACAGGACAACTTGGAATATCACTAAGTCTTTTAAATTCATCAACTTGATCGAGTCAGCTCGAAATGGTACCAAGTTGAGTCAGAAACTCAACTCATGAGTGTTGGCTTCTACATTTAATATGCTTGTCGAGGACAAAAGAATTTAAAAATATTTTTTTAAAAGAAATTATTTTATATATTTATAAATTTTGGGGATGCAAGCTTGGATAAAACACTAGCAGCCAAAAATAGATATAGATTTATAAAAAAGTTGAGGAATCATCACTAACTTGCATGAATTAAATTTTTTTTGAATTAAAGATTTTTTTTATTTCTTTTTTGAAAAGTGATAATCCAACTCTCTTTTTTCAGAAGCCCTCATTACAGAACCGTAGAAGCAAAACCTTTGCTTCGGGATACACAAGAAAAAAAAAATTTATAGTTCTATAACTTCCAGATCAAGGAGCATAGAGCGTCGGATTATAATTAGTCTTTTTTTCTGTTTTTGAAGAGAGATCAATAATATTGTTGCCCACTTCGTAGTGAGATGAGGTTGAGGGACCATTTAATTTAGATATAGAAAATTCACTAGATAGACCATTAAGTATAATTTTCCCAAACGTTGCCATCAGTTCGTGGCCAATCATGATGGCATGTAGGAGTGTTGTTGATTTCCTCATGACCATTACAACTGTTTAAACTTTAAATGGTTTTTATGGTACAACTTGCGAGGGTAAATTATAAAGGTGGAACCCTGAGACAATTTTAGTATAAAATGAAATTATTTTTATCATCAAGCAACTCTAATTGGATATTATTACTTCCTACCAAAAGCACTTAAAATTTTCCAAAAATGATTGAGACTGTTGAGATGTGAAGTTACGTCCTTGTGATACCCATATTATATATTAATATGGATGATGCTTAATTTCTATCATCGTTTTAATATTTAGAGTGAATTACCATTTCGTGAGTTGAATTTGAACGGTAACGAATTCGTAGGTTTAAAGTGACAATTACACATGTTTAAAGAAGTTATCTCGTTAAAAATAACGCAACCCGTGAGATAGTCACTTGGGATATGTGAAATTGTCACTTTAAAACCTCTGAATTCATTACCATTGACATTTCTGTAATTAAGATGAACATTGTGCCAAAGTCATATATTTGCCAAAAGTTGATTACATTTTCGTAAATATTCCTAATGTTTAGTTCCATTAATTTGTTACATATATTGTAAGCTACTATGTGTTGTTTGTATTGAAGTTCTAATTTCTTTTTTCTTTAAGGTGATCTTTCCTTATTTCTTATGATTGTTAAAAATTGGATATTGTATTTTATTTGTTGGTATTGTATATGTTGTGAGATGTCTAGTATTTTTATTGGGCTTGGACTACAAGAGGCAAGGCAGTATCAAAATGGTCTCTTATTGTTTTTGTTCTGTGAGGTTCCTTGCGGTTGTGTACAAAAAGAGCGTCGGATTATAATTAGTTTTTTTTCTGTTTTTGAAGAGAGATCAATAACATTGTTGCCCACTTCGTAGTGAGATGAGGTTGAGGGACCATTTAATTTAGATATGGGGGGGGGGGGGGCGGGTTCTGTTTTTGAAGAGAGATCAATAATATGTTGCCACTTCGTAGTGAGATGAGGTTGAGGGACCATTTAATTTAGATATAGAAAATTCACTAGATGGACCATTAAGTATAATTTTCCCAAACGTTGCCATCAGTTCGTGGCCAATCATGATGGCATTTAGGAGTGTTGATTTCCTCATGACCATTACAACTGTTTAAATTAAATGGTTTTTATGGTACAACTTGCGAGGGTAAATTATAAAGGTGGAACCCTGAGACAATTTTAGTATAAAATGAAATTATTTTTATCATCAAGCAACTCTAATTGGATATTATTACTTCCTACCAAAAGCACTTAAAATTTTCCAAAAATGATTGAGACTGTTGAGATGTGAAGTTACGTCCTTGTGATACCCATATTATATATTAATATGGATGATGCTTAATTTCTATCAATTGGATCGTTTTAATATTTAGAGTGAATTACCATTTCGTGAGTTGAATTTGAACGGTAACGAATTCGTAGGTTTAAAGTGACAATTACACATGTTTAAAGAAGTTATCTCGTTAAAAATAATGCAACCCATGAGATAGTCACTTGGGATATGTGAAATTGTCACTTTAAAACCTCTGAATTCATTACCATTGACATTTCTGTAATTAAGATGAACATTGTGCCAAAGTCATATATTTGCCAAAAGTTGATTACATTTTCGTAAATATTCCTAATGTTTAGTTCCATTAATTTGTTACATATATTGTAAGCTACTATGTGTTGTTTGTATTGAAGTTCTAATTTCTTTTTTCTTTAAGGTGATCTTTCCTTATTTCTTATGATTGTTAAAAATTGGATATTGTATTTTGTTTGTTGGTATTGTATATGTTGTGAGATGTCTAGTATTTTTATTGGGCTTGGACTACAAGAGGCAAGGCAGTATCAAAATGGTCTCTTATTGTTTTTGTTCTGTGAGGTTCCTTGCGGTTGTGTACAGAAAGTCTGTAATCCTTATCGTTGATAGTGGATTTTTCTCCCTCTTCACGATGGACATAAGCAATTGGCGGAACCACATACATTTTGGGTGTTCGTTTTGCTTTTTATCTTTACTCTTGTTATACTTCCACACAATAATATATTATAATGTGCAAGTGTGAAAATGAAAATTATCGTGATGATAGAAGTTTTGAGCCAAGGCATTATTAGTATTTTTTTTTCTCCTTCCATTGATTTCTTGGCTAACAATTGCAATTCCAATGCCAACCATAATTTTAAAGCTCGTTAGGTTGACTCGAAAACTCAGCTAAGTAGTCTTAAGTCATGCGACTGAAGTGAAATATATCAAGGTGACCCTGCTTCAGAACTCGATGGAACCAATTCACCAAGTCAACTTGCAAGATCATTGAATCAACTCCTCAACTTGGTCAATATTATAGATATTGCCTTGTGTTTTTTAATTGATACCAAAGCACCTAACCTAGATCCTCTCATATGATAACCATATATCACTCAAAATGCCCTTATCGTCAATCTCTACTGGAAAAACCTTCCCAAGATCAATCATCCTTATCTAATAATTTACTATACTTTTCAACCTTAAGATTCTATTTTCTTCAATTTATTTAAAACCTCAATAACGATATTTAATTTATGGAGAAGTAGAAAGATGGATTTTTAGGTAGAAAAATCAATGGTTTTTACAAGACATTGAAGATGAGATTATATAAGTTTAAAATAGTTAACCTTAGAGGTTAACAACTTGAAGATGACAAATTTATAAGGTAATCCAATCTTCAAACTCAAGATTCCATTTCCTTCGACCTTTCAAATCTCAAGATTATATAAGAATTTCGGAAAGTAAAACAGTATCTTTTAGCACAAAAAAATCAAGGATTTTCTACAATAAGTTGAATATGATGGATAAAGTTGAGATTGAATAAGTTAAAAATAGTTTACAATTATAGCTTAACAGTTTGAAGACGACAAATTTTTTTGGAGAAATATCATGAGATTTTGAAAAAAGGTTGAAGAGAAGATCAGTTTAAGTTAGTCACTTATACAAAACCTTGATGCGGGGGGGGGGGGGGGGGGTTCTGTTTTTGAAGAGAGATCAATAATATTGTTGCCCACTTCGTAGTGAGATGAGGTTGAGGGACCATTTAATTTAGATATAGAAAATTCACTAGATGGACCATTAAGTATAATTTTCCCAAACGTTGCCATCAGTTCGTGGCCAATCATGATGGCATTTAGGAGTGTTGATTTCCTCATGACCATTACAACTGTTTAAACTTTAAATGGTTTTTATGGTACAACTTGCGAGGGTAAATTATAAAGGTGGAACCCTGAGACAATTTTAGTATAAAATGAAATTATTTTTATCATCAAGCAACTCTAATTGGATATTATTACTTCCTACCAAAAGCACTTAAAATTTTCCAAAAATGATTGAGACTGTTGAGATGTGAAGTTACGTCCTTGTGATACCCATATATATATTAATATGGATGATGCTTAATTTCTATCAATTGGATCGTTTTAATATTTAGAGTGAATTACCATTTCGTGAGTTGAATTGAACGGTAACGAATTCGTAGGTTTAAAGTGACAATTACACATGTTTAAAGAAGTTATCTCGTTAAAAATAATGCAACCCGTGAGATAGTCACTTGGGATATGTGAAATTGTCACTTTAAAACCTCTGAATTCATTACCATTGACATTTCTGTAATTAAGATGAACATTGTGCCAAAGTCATATATTTGCCAAAAGTTGATTACATTTTCGTAAATATTCCTAATGTTAGTTCCATTAATTTGTTACATATATTGTAAGCTACTATGTGTTGTTTGTATTGAAGTTCTAATTTCTTTTTTCTTTAAGGTGATCTTTCCTTATTTCTTATGATTGTTAAAAATTGGATATTGTATTTTGTTTGTTGGTATTGTATATGTTGTGAGATGTCTAGTATTTTTATTGGGCTTGGACTACAAGAGGCAAGGCAGTATCAAAATGGTCTCTTATTGTTTTTGTTCTGTGAGGTTCCTTGCGGTTGTGTACAAAAAGAGCGTCGGATTATAATTAGTTTTTTTTCTGTTTTTGAAGAGAGATCAATAACATTGTTGCCCACTTCGTAGTGAGATGAGGTTGAGGGACCATTTAATTTAGATATGGGGGGGGGGGGGGCGGGTTCTGTTTTTGAAGAGAGATCAATAATATGTTGCCACTTCGTAGTGAGATGAGGTTGAGGGACCATTTAATTTAGATATAGAAAATTCACTAGATGGACCATTAAGTATAATTTTCCCAAACGTTGCCATCAGTTCGTGGCCAATCATGATGGCATTTAGGAGTGTTGATTTCCTCATGACCATTACAACTGTTTAAATTAAATGGTTTTTATGGTACAACTTGCGAGGGTAAATTATAAAGGTGGAACCCTGAGACAATTTTAGTATAAAATGAAATTATTTTTATCATCAAGCAACTCTAATTGGATATTATTAGTTCCTACCAAAAGCACTCAAAATTTTCCAAAAATGATTGAGACTGTTGAGATGTGAAGTTACGTCCTTGTGATACCCATATTATATATTAATATGGATGATGCTTAATTTCTATCAATTGGATCGTTTTAATATTTAGAGTGAATTACCATTTCGTGAGTTGAATTTGAACGGTAACGAATTCGTAGGTTTAAAGTGACAATTACACATGTTTAAAGAAGTTATCTCGTTAAAAATAATGCAACCCGTGAGATAGTCACTTGGGATATGTGAAATTGTCACTTTAAAACCTCTGAATTCATTACCATTGACATTTCTGTAATTAAGATGAACATTGTGCCAAAGTCATATATTTGCCAAAAGTTGATTACATTTTCGTAAATATTCCTAATGTTTAGTTCCATTAATTTGTTACATATATTGTAAGCTACTATGTGTTGTTTGTATTGAAGTTCTAATTTCTTTTTTCTTTAAGGTGATCTTTCCTTATTTCTTATGATTGTTAAAAATTTGATATTGTATTTTGTTTGTTGGTATTGTATATGTTGTGAGATGTCTAGTATTTTTATTGGGCTTGGACTACAAGAGGCAAGGCAGTATCAAAATGGTCTCTTATTGTTTTTGTTCTGTGAGGTTCCTTGCGGTTGTGTACAGAAAGTCTGTAATCTTTATCGTTGATAGTGGATTTTTCTCCCTCTTCACGATGGACATAAGCAATTTGCGGAACCACATACATTTTGGGTGTTCGTTTTGCTTTTTA
Source organism: Akebia trifoliata (assembly GCF_017979445.1). NCBI lineage: Eukaryota > Viridiplantae > Streptophyta > Magnoliopsida > Ranunculales > Lardizabalaceae > Akebia > Akebia trifoliata. Next base: position 20,751 of record NW_028236859.1, read on the forward strand.
TCTTTACTCTTGTTATACTTCCACACAATAATATATTATAATGTGCAAGTGTGAAAATGAAAATTATCGTGATGATAGAAGTTTTGAGCCAAGGCATTATTAGTATTTTATTTTCTCCTTCCATTGATTTCTTGGCTAACAATTGCAATTCCAATGCCAAACATAATTTTAAAGCTCGTTAGGTTGACTCGAAAACTCAGCTAAGTAATCTTAAGTCATGCGACTGAAGTGAAATATATCAAGGTGACCCTGCTTCAGAACTCGATGGAACCAATTCACCAAGTCAACTTGCAAGATCATTGAATCAACTCCTCAACTTGGTCAATATTATAGATATTGCCTTGTGTTTTTTAATTGATACCGAAGCACCTAACCTAGATCCTCTCATATGATAACCATATATCACTCAAAATGCCCTTATCGTCAATCTCTACTGGAAAAACCTTCCCAGGATCAATCATCCTTATCTAATAATTTACTATACTTTTCAACCTTAAGATTCTATTTTCTTCAATTTATTTAAAACCTCAATAACGATATTTAATTTCTGGAGAAGTAGAAAGATGGATTTTTAGGTAGAAAAATCAATGGTTTTTACAAGACATTAAAGATGAGATTATCTAAGTTTAAAATAGTTAACCTTAGAGGTTAACAACTTGAAGATGACAAATTTATAAGGTAATCCAATCTTCAAACTCAAGATTCCATTTCCTTCGACCTTTCAAATCTCAAGATTATATAAGAATTTCGGGAAAGTAAAACAGTATATCTTTTAGCACAAAAAAATCAAGGATTTTCTACAATAAGTTGAATATGATGGATTAAAGTTGAGATTGAATAAGTTAAAAATAGTTTACAATTATAGCTTAACAGTTTGAAGACGACAATTTTTTTGGGAGAAATATCATGAGATTTTGAAAAAAGGTTGAAGAGAAGATCAGTTTAAGTTAGTCACTTATACAAAACCTTGATGCCGGGGGGGGGGGGTATGCAATCAGTTTGAAAACATGGGGGAATCTTTAATAATGATCAAAATATAGGGATATCTCTAAAAATACAAAACTGCCGGGGGAACCTAGGTTATGGGCCATGTTATCAATCTGATCATACGAGATAACCCTATATTTAAAATTAGGAAAAATTACTTAAAGGACCTTGGCGGAGGGACTTTTTTTAAATAGTCCCTAAGTTTTGGGCAGTCTCTTAATAGTCTATTTAGTAAAAATTTCTTTGAGTCGTGATTTTCTGACTTAGGCACATGACGTACTCAATTTATTATTTGACGTGACAGGCTCAGAAACTGTAGATCTGCTCTCCTTGGGATAACTACACATTTTTTATGGGTAACCGTAGTTTTGCATCCCAAGGAGAACACATCTATGGTTCCCAAGCCTGTCACATCAATTGAGTTGCCACGTGCCTAAGTCGGATTATTAGCACTCTTTTTCTTTTCTTAACAATCCCTGGACCTAATTTCTCACATTTCTCATGATTGAATGTCCTTGTCATTCAAACTCGTCGTTTTTATCCAAAAAAAATTAGATTTTTGGCATCTCAATCGAGTTTTCGAGACTCCATTCCGTCGAAAAGTATTTAAAGAGGAAGAAGAAGACATTTTCAAAGGGTTTTTTTTTCCAAATATTTTGAAGATATATGTAAAAAAAATTATGGAATTTTCACCTTTTTTTTAGTTTTCAAATGAAAATCAATCAAGAATGGTTCTTTTGGTTTGAAATCATCTAAACAAGTTGTTACCTCAAGTTTTTAGATGATCTTTCCATGTATTGTAGTCGAAAAAACTTGAAAATAAAAATGGGTGGGTTTTACCCGTGTCAAATTCATCATTTTATTTATTATCGATTCGACAATACATAAAAAGTAGTGAGTATAAAAGTTGTGAACTCAACAATAAATAAAAAGCGTTGAATCCACCAATAATGAGGAGACATTAAGAAATTAAAAAGTTCACTAAATGTCTTATCAAGCTACTGCCCAAAACATAGGGACTATTTAGAAATAAATCCCTCCGCCATAGGGTTGCAACTTGGGCGAGTTGGCCAAGGTTGGGGATCAACCCAAACTGGACAAACACCTACCATTGCCCTTGCCCAACCTGACCTCGGGCATGAAATGCTCAACTCAAACCCTACCCAAGTCAGGTTGGTCAGGTTAATAGATTCCTTATTAATACCAGGTAATTTAATACTGGTAAGGGTTTATATAAAGGTAAGTGGCGTGTAAAAGAACTGAAAATTTACAATTACTTTTCTTAAAAATGTATTTCAAAAGTATATATACATAAAATTAGAAGCTAATTCAAAGAGAGAAGAAAAATAATAAAATAATCATTTTATCAATAATCAAAATTTTCCAGAAAAGAAAAATATTTAAAGTTGTAATATAATGATTGTATGACAATATAGAATTACACTTTAAACAAAGCATTTCAGCTGGGTTGGCTAATACCTATGCCCACACCCAACTAGATTTAAATTAGGCATTTTTTTGTGTTGCCCGAACCCAGGGCCAAACCCAAGCTAACTATGCCCAAACATGACCCAAGGTCAAGTTCAACCCATTGGGTTCGGGTTTTGCCCACCCAAGTTGCAGCCTTACTCCGCCAAGATCCTTTAAGTAATTTTCCTCTAAAACTAATGACATGCCCCTTGACCCAACAGTTTTAGGGCATATTTGATCCATTGATCATTCATATTTGAAGATCATTGTAAAAATAAATAAATAAGTAAAACACCTTCAAGAAAGATACTTCATCAACATCCATTGAAAGTTAAATAGTCAAAAAGGAGAAATAATAGAGCCTACAAATGGTTGTCTTTCAAAATGCAACCTAAGCATTATAGTGGTATCTTAACTTGGACTGGCAATGGGTCACTTGTGGGTTCGATGAAACTATTTTCATATCTTTATTCAACATTATATCCGATATTTTACCCACTTATGCTAAGGATATCCATATCTGATTATTTATCCACTTTTTTTTAAAGAATATATGTATCCAACTTATACCCAAATTTCAAGCAGATATCCAAGTCGGATATATATAAGTCATTATGAAAATGATGGAAAACCCTTAATTTAGAGTTATACATATATTTTATTGTAAATTTATCGTATTAAACGCGGATGAACGGATATATGGGTTGGATTGGATGCATATCCATATTTGACCCTAAACAAATTTGGATAAAATTATTATGGATAATTTTACTCGAATTTTTAATCGGATAAAAAATTTGTACCCATATCCGAATAACTCGAATAAGATGACTCAGGTAATAGGATATTGTCTGACCCATTGCCAACCCTAATGTTAACCTAGTTAGCAAGACCTTTCTTTCTTAATAGCCATTGTCATGAAAAAACATCAAACTCAAATCCTCGAGATTGACGACTCAACTTGATAGATCAACCATTCAAATTGTCCACTCAACAGTTTGCATTGTTGATCTCAATGATTCATGTTCAAATGTACAAATCGATTATTTTCAAGCATTGCTATAAAAAGTTGATCTTGACGATTGGATGAAAGGTTGGTCTCAATGATTTAAATTTTTGACTTTGACAAACATCCTTCCAATTTAGTTGACTTAAAGAGTCCACCTTTTCCTTTCAAGAACATTAGGGTTCAGGTCTGTGTTTAAGGGCATAGATCAAATCTTTTTCTTTCGATTTCGGTAGGCGGATAAAAGAAAACTCCTTTCACTAGTGATGAGACTCTTTCACTAGTCGTCCTTCCCACACTCAAGCTTCAAGGGTTTAAGCCATTCTAAGGTTTCAATCTTGCCATAATCGTCGCCATGGAAGTAAACATGGATACCACTCAAAGTTATTTCAATCCAGAAAACCTAACTGTAGACACCCCAATTTGCACGAACCCATTAGGAAAATTCATATTTTTTCAAATTGATTTCAATTTAGGACTTAAGCCTCTCAACAGGCCCGCATTGCCACTTGGCATCATTTTCATGTATACATGCATCATGTCATATAGTTTGCATACTCAACCTTGTCCCTAATCCACTCCAAATTCGTATTCATTCTCCATTAACCGATCTAACCAAATCTATGCCCAAAACAAAGTCCATATTTCAACCTAAATTCAAACCCATTCTCTAAGTCCTAAACCCAATGACCCAAATCCATTACCTAGCCAACCTAAGCCCAAAACCCAAGGCCATTCTAAACCCATAACTCAAGTCCATATCCTAACCCAAACCCAAGCCCAACACCAAGTCCACTCCAAGTCCATTCTCTCACCCCTTCATAAGATGACACATGTTGATACCTCATAAGCCCCCAATACTCAATGCATCATCTAATTGGAGGGTCAACTTTTTCTTTGTGAAAACTCAAGAATACCCTTCTCAAAAAGTTTAGTCAAACCAAAAAGGTTATTTGATCTTTGGTAATAATCTATAAAGTCGAGGGAACTTCTCATTATGCCCTCAAAAGGTGGGAATCTTCAAGTACATACATGAAGTTCTCCCATTGGTCCATTTCAAAATTATACTTTCACCATTGCTTTATTTATTATTTACAAATGAACCAAAGTCTACTTTTCACCTACCACTTCACCTTTACACATGTCATCATCCTATTCACCCTTCCAAATGTGCTTTTATTTTTCCATTGGTCCATTTCAAAACTACACTTCCACCTTTCCTTTATGAGTTATTTACAAATAAACCAATATCTACTTTTTACCTACCACTCCACCTTTACACATGTCACTCCCCCATTCATCCTCCCAAAAGTACTTTTGTTCTTTCACCTTTATTTATCAAAAAATCAAATATCAAAGAATGCTTTTAGGGTTTCTTCACAAATGTCATCTTTACCCTCATACAAATGAAAAATCCAAAAAGAAATAACCTAAATCTCATGTCCATTTTCCTTATTTTTAGGGTTGGACCACTTTATCCCCAAAAGTTCTTCAAAAACTCTATAAATACCCTCATTTTCTAAGAACAATTCATGCTCTCAAGCCCCCATCTCTCAACCTAAAACTTTACAAAAATTCCTACTCATTCTCTCATCTTCTAAACTTCAACCCAACCTTCAACCATCTCACTCAACTCTCAAGTTTTCTCTTCAAGGTTCAAGTTCATCAAGGGACAAGGTGGGGTTTAACATGTAGATTTTATTTCAAAGCTTGCATATTCTTCTTCTAATCCTCTACTTTAATTTCTTTTTTAGAAATCCTTTAGGATGTAGTGAATACCCTCTCCCATCCCCGGTAGATTGGACTAAGGTTCGATCGAAAGGATGGGGGTTGAAGCCCTTTTAACTTTAGTTTTATGCATCATATTGTACACAATGCACACACCCACTCATGCATGGCAATGATGAAGAAATGTGTCACCCTCTTGATGGGGTAACACACTAAGTTTCTAACCATGCATACATGCATCAAGGTTGTAACTTCAAGGGAACTCCATTATGGAGTCTCTCTAAGAGTTCAAACCAACATTCATTTCATAAATTTAATGTGATTATATGGGTCATTCTCTTCCATAGAATGCCCTTAATGTCACTTTGAAATCAAAATCCTTTTGAAAAAGGGGACATTTCACTTTAATGCACACACCACCATTGTCATACATTCTCATGCATCTCTAATATTTGTTTTCTCAAGTTTTACAAAATAAAATGCCCAAGCAAGGTAACCACATTTGGTGGAGAGGATGAGGTGCCTAACACCTTCCCCATCCACTAACCGGACCTTCTTACCTAAATTTTAGGTAGACCATACCTTTTCCAACAAATGAGAGTTACTACAATGCCATAAAAAAATAGTTTTCAAAAATCAATTCGGGTGCCCATTCACACCTATTTCCAAAAAAGAATGGTGGCGACTCCAAACAATGTAGCATTGAGGTTCATTGTGAACATCTCATGTCTACACTAATCTCAAGAGAGTAGTTTTGTCGTTACGAGTAGATCCAATTTTCATTAAATCCTAAATTTGTTACAACAGTTGATTAATTCAATAAAAAATCTATGTTAAAAAATCTCAATTAAACCATAATGTGTAGGAAAAGACATTCTACTCAAAACATTTCGACTCACCAAGAAAATTCATTTTCGAAGCTTTTCTACAATGGACAAAACATTCATACAAGGCCAAATGCTGCATTTTTTCACGAAAAAATCAAACAAGAAGTTGAGAATTTGGAACCCAAGGGGTTGGAAAGAACACCAGCTAAACTACGCAAAAGGCGAACCTACTGTAGACACCCCATTTTTGCATCCGCCTGATTAATCAACTCGTCAACCCGATTGCAATGATTCCCAATGATGGATGTGTATTCCAATGCTTTATTTTGTTACCAGATATGTTTCAGAAATCTGGATGAGGTATTTCGAACTGACAAAACCTTAGAAATTACGCTACGCTAGGAAAATACGACCCCAGAAACATAGAAATCATCATCTTGCAGACCAGAAAGAAACTTCACGATAAAAATCACTAAAAATTACCAAATTACCAAAATATCCCTAACCTCAAAACAACCCTAGAGCCTACGTTACACTTAGGAAAACTCTCTCGAACACATAAAATAACAAATCGAAACCAAATAAATCATTTCACCAATTTTAACAGAATTTGACAAAATTACGAAAATGCCCCTCGTAAAGTCCACAACTATTTCACACAAAAAAACTTCATAAATAACAAAACTAATATTTCCATTGAATTCCTTACGAAAAATCGATTCTAAAACATCCTGGAACATTAAAAACCGACTTGAAACGTGAAAAGTCCTCTCCGGGGGCAAAACGGTAATTTCACAATTTTCATAATTAAAAATTTCGAAATTAATAAATAAATATTAAATAATTAAAGTGAAACATTAATGAAATTAATTTAAAATTTTGAACCTAAAAAATCGATCAATCGGATTCTCAGGCAAAATTGTTGAGGGTTCGTGAGATATTTCTTTAAAACCCCTCAATTTGGGGGTCCAAAGAATTAAAGAAATAATGAAAGGGGCCTTCTCCAAAAATTAAAAGTAAATCAAGCAAGACTAAAGTCAAGTATTAAAGTCAATCAAGTGAGACTGAAGTCAAAATTAAAGTCAATTAAGCAAGACTGAAGTCAAGTCAATCAATTAAGACTAAAGTCAAAACATTAAAAGTCAATCAAATAAGACCAAAAGTCATAATAGAATTCTAATTAAATAATAATTCTATCTAATAGAGTTCTAACTTAAAAATAATTCTACCTAAAATAATTTGAATTAAAACACAATTCTACCTAAAACAATTCTAATTAAAATACAATTCTACCTAAAACAAGTCAAATTAAAACACAACTCTAATTAAAAGATCTCTAATTAAACACTAACTCTATCCAAATCAACCCCTAAAAACATCTATAATGAGGTGCTCACACCCTATTTTCGTATCAAATCATAAATCCTAGGAGAAGTAAGTCTAGAAGCTGCCCTAGCCCCCCATAAATCCTAGTTTTGGAGCCCCAACTCCTTACCTAACATCCCTCCTTCAATTTTAGTCTAGAAAACACCTAAAATCCCTCCAAAAACACCTCCAAATCCACAACAAACTTGAAGAGTTCAAATTCAAAATCAAGGAGATACCTTGATCTAGGAGATCCGAAGTCAAATCTGGAGACAGAACGAAGCAAGGGAGTACAGTACAAGGAGTTCTTTTTGTCAGATCTGAGGGAGCAAAATCCTTGCTATCGGAAAGGTATCAGTTTTTTTTTTTATTTTTTTATTTCTATCTAGGTTTTTAGCAATGTGATTTACTTGGAAAGTTAGTAGAGACCGGCTTTGGCCGGGCGGGGTTGGTGCCTAACACCTTCCAACCCCGTAACGTGATCCCCGGACTCTTTTTCTCTTTCGTAGATTAGTTTGCCTTTTTTAGAGTCAATTTGGTTCCTAGACCTTAACAACTAGGTGGCGACTCCCAAACCTCAAGGGTCAAAAGCGGATCCGCGCACCCCGCGGATCGAAGGCGCTTTCACCTACGTTGACGATGATGGGTGATTAGGGTCTAGAAAGTGGTTTCTCATAAACTTTACGGGTAAACTATACACTAAATCCCCTTATGAGATATAATTCATTGTTAGTCCATATTTATTATTGATTTTTATTAAATTATGTATTTCGGACCTAATTGCAGTTATTTTGGTATAACAAGATAAATTCACAAAGTTTCATGGTGAATCATAAAAATATGAAGATGCCACTGTGATCTAGGATCCGAAACAAGACTAAGGACCAAAATACAGGTCAATTGGGCCCACATGGATAGCGGTGCCTTGGTCAACTAGGACAGCGCGGTGAACAGTACATTGAATTCCTCGAGATCTGTATAGAAGCTTAGCGACTATAAATACTTCATATTGAAGTGGGTTTTGAAGTTATTGTAATTACAGAAGGTTTCTGAATCCTAGAAACCCTAATTTGATCTCTATAAATAAGAAACCAGACCAGAACTTATAGGATATTTGTAAAATAGGGAGATCTATAAATCTAGATCTTAGAATATTAGTAGTTTTGTTTTCTCTTTTTATTTTTAACTTTTGTTTAGAAGGAGTTGTAATCAAAGAACCTTTACTAATTTTATAATTCATGAAACAATAAAGAAGATTCACCTTTCTCTCATCTTTATTCTCTCTCTCTCTCTCTCTCTCACTAAACAAAGCTAATCTTTATTTTATTTTTACTGTATTGGTATTGTGATGACTATCGATTAAACTCTCCGTTAGATCGGTCGAGGATGCCTGAGCAAGCTTTTATTAATCCTTTTGATGTTCTCATAATAATGCTTGATTGTTTTATTATGATAATCTTAAGTAAACATTATTGGATTTAATATTAATTGTTCTTCAATTTTGATGGTTTATTTTTTTATATGTTCAAGATAACCATGCTTCACAGAGAATACTTAATATTTATCTTATAATCTTAACTTAATACATTAATCACATACTTTGAATTTTCTTTCTAATAAAATTACTAAATTTTTCGATCCACAAACATTAGCTTTGTTTAGTGGATCAAGATAGATAAAGGATCTTTAAATCATTAATAAAACTTGTCATGATAGATCATACTGATCTAAACTTCTTCATAGTATTTTAACTATTTCAATTTTGTGTTTTCTTTAGATAGTTTATTCTTGCAAATCGTTTTTAAATTGATTACGTAAATTTGAATTGGATTTGAAGTAAAAAAGAATACCGGATTTACATTGTCTCTGTGGATCGATCTTTGCTTGCCAAGGTAACTTTATTCTTTATTTTTAATTGATAATCTACACCGAACAAATTGACACCACTGTTGGGGACAACGGTGTAATCCAATAACTTTTATCTGAAAATTAAATTCGATTTTCTGTTGATCAAAGTTTTGAATTTCAGAAAAATCCAAAAAAAAAATTGTTGGATTCTTAAAATTAGTACAAACAAAATCCTAAAATTTAAGAGAATTTTATTAAAATTTTACCAAGGTGCCTTAGTTAACTTGGACACCGTCGTCAAACCTCGATATTTGTGTTTCACTTTTTCACAAAATATTTCTTTAGACTTCTAGAACCAAATGAACACATAAGTTTTCTAGAACTCTAACTTTATTTTGCCTTTTCTTTTTAGTCAAAGGATTCGACGAGGAGTAACGTGGTTAGAAATTTTTATTCCACCACCCGGATCTGATTCCTTGATGAAGGAACAAAGATTTATTTTCTGCTATTTTCTGTTTAGATTAGATTATAGTAGGATTTTCTTTTAGAAATTTTAAATTATTTTTAGAATTTAATTTTAATTAATCTGAGAAGGCTCAGATTATAATAAAATTAGGGGATGAAAATAGTGAGACGTAACTATCTCGGCACCTCGGGTTTGTACACCGAGATTGGTGTAGGTGGCCTGAGTCGACTCAACTCTTTCATCCCCCGTCTAGAATGGGAGATAAGATTTTAACCCCCCAAGCAACTGTTGTAAGTGGGTTTCTGTACTGCCTTTGAGTAAGTTAATTGCACACTTTCGATTGCACAATAGTAAAAATGACACCCTTACGAAGATGATACAAATAAGATAAGAATCAGATTTCATCATCGATCTCTTTCCCTTTAAGAAATTAAATTCACAAGCCCAAAATTAATTAAAATTTGGTTAGACTTGACTTTAAGTTCCATCGAGCTCAATAGGCAAAATTAATCTGAGTTGCCCCCATTGCACTTCTTGATCAAGGCCGATACCTAAGCAAGATCTTACCCCGCTGTACTAGGGGGATAGACTACGTCTATTCTAGATGAAGAGGTGATTTAAGAGTGTTTTTGCTCCACATTGTACACCGCCTTTATTTGGGGATTAAACTGGCTAACTCTAATTTCATAGAACTGGGTTGGAAGTTCAGATTATTCATTTGAAACAGTTAGGGGTTGTCTAGTCTGTAGAACCCATAAAGCATTGTGTGAATTTCTCCCTATTTTCTGTGCGTGTCCGTAATGTAGTTGCTAAGCAAAAGTAGATATAGAATCTCAAACAGATTTGCACCATCATGGAGTTTAGGAGAGAATCATGGATCCTGTGCATTCTATGTGATAATTACAATCATTCTCTCGAGCGGTGTCCAAGTCTGCCCATGTTTCGTGTTACACAAGCCAATATGCGTAATTCTCAAAATTCTTATTGGATGCTGATACGTAGTTTGTTCAACCAACCATTCTACGTAGATAATTAGTTCCCTCGAATACCATATCTAGTCAAAACGAGTTCACTCAAGGTAGTTACTTTGGTAATCATGATGATTTCTATATTCAGGACACCTAGATGATGAATCCAATCATAATACCTCAACAATCCTATAATTCTCAATATTTCTCTAAATATAGAGTTGTAGAGCTAGAGTCAATATTCAATTGCTGTTATTTGTCCTCCTATCCAACTTCGTCATTAGAGTCATTGATGACTGAATTGTTAAAACAACAACAATAGTTCATCCAACAAACACAATTAAATTATCAGCAATAGCTCATCCAATAACAACAGCTCAAGGACATTGGTCAAGCCTTAGTCAAAATGGAGATTTAGTTGAGTCACATTGCACTACCTTTAGAAGAAGGGCAAATTGATCAATTCCAAATTGAGGATATTTCAATCTTAGAAAATCCACCATTCTAACATTAGCAACCAGTTCCAATCTTTTGAGGATTTCGATCATTGTCTATAAATAAATTATAACCCTTTTTCAATTGAAGTTCAAACACAAATTAATGATGTTACAAATCCAATCGAAACAATAATGGAAGTCAAACTAGGTCAACTTACCGTGCCTTTAAAAAAAAAAGAGAATGATTATTTTTCAAATAAGATAACCCCTGAGAATCAACCCATGTTTCAAATTTCTAATAAACTAGCCAATTGTACAAATTTGGCTAGGAAATTAATCTACCATCAGAGAAAACTGTTGTCTAGGAGGAATCAATGATCAACTATAATTTGTTAGTTACACCAATTCCAACCACTCTCAATCCAACGTCGTATCCTATCCAGTCTATTCTTTCATAAAATTGTACAGACCCTACCTCTCTTACAACTTTCATTTTCTTAGGGAATATGATGGTTGAAAACTATTTCGAAAAGGTGACACTGTGTGAAAAAAGCCCATATTTGACGGTCTTAGCGTATCAAATTTTGAAAAATTTGACGAACCCTCCCGTCAAATATTCTCTTGTAGAATTTTTTTTTTTTTTTTACGGCCTTCGACTATCAAATTATTGGAGAATGGGTTAAAAAAAAAATCCAGAGTATGACCATCGAATTTGAAGGTTTAACAAACAATAGCACGGTTCTCTAATTCACCAATCACAATGAACGAAATAGTAATAAAAAAAATCAAAAAAATAAAAAACAAAACAAAAATCATAAAAGAAGTTTCAAATTAAATTAAACAACTCAAAATTCATTTTATATATTGAAATTTCATTATTAAACAAGCTCTAATTGAAGCAATTGGGCACTTACATATGACATTGAGTCAAATATTGCTTAGAAATAAAACACAATTAAAACACAATATTGCCTTTGATCTATTCTAGCTCTCTCTACTCTATCATATCCTCTTACCATGTCTAATCATTTCTAGAACTTCAGCTACAAACTCAAGTAAAGAAAAAGACCTTCGACATGCCAAATTTCATGGACCTAAATAAGAAGGTTATTGTGGACACGGGATTTTAAATGTTTTTTAAAAAACATCCCTCCACTTTGGGGTGTTTTGGAGTCGCCACCATTCATTTTCAGAAATGGGTGTGAATGGTCACCCGAAGTTGTATTTTTGAAAAATATGTCATTTTGACATTTTTTGATGACTCTCGTAGGATAGGGTGCATGGTCCAACCTTGATTCAAGGTAAGGGGGTCCATTTATGGAGTAGGGAAGGTGTTAGGCACCCTACTCCATCCACATAATGTGGTAACCTCGGATTCGGTATTCCAAAATAAAATAAAATAAAATAAAATAAAAATATTCGATGTATGCCCTCAAGTGTGAGGGGTTTTCGATATTGATCCAAATCATTGAGGGCACCCTTATTGAAGAAGGGGCCCTTGGTGATTTAAATCATGGTGGTGTGTGTGTGAATGTGTAGAGAAGGGGAGAGTAGAGGAGGGGAGTTAAGGGGGGTGTTCCTTTTGTCAAACCCACCTTGACCCTTCCTTGACTTCCTTTGACCTTCCTTGACTTCTTCTTCCTTGCTTGATTTGTTTGAGAGAAGTTTGAGAGTTGGGAGTTGAGAGTAAAGGTAGTAGAATTGGTTAAAAGAGAAAGGTTGAGAGAGTGGTTTCTTTTTTATCTTTTGGAGGGTTGGAGATGGGATTTTTCATTAGGGCTTGAGAGTTGAGAGTGATGGGATTTTTATAGAATTTGTGAGTTATTTTGAGGGGTAGAGTTGGGTGAAATGATGAGAAGTGGTAGAATGGTGTGGGTTTAAGAGAAGGGTATGTGTAAATTGATGGGGTTTTGAGGGTATTTAGGGAAGGGGGGTTAAATGGGTTGTTTACAACCCAAATGGGTTGGATCTTTCAACCCATTTGGGTTGAGTGTTAGATGGAGGAGAATTGATGAGAGTGGTTGAGAGGATGAGATTGTTAAAGAGGGTAATTAATTGGTGGTTGTGATTAAGTGGTGTTTGGTTTAAGAGAATGGAGGATTTAAGAGGGTGGTTGATGATATTTTGGGAGGGTGAGGGTGATGATGACATGTGTCAAAGTGGGTGAAAATGAAGGGTGGAGATGAGTTGATGGGAATGGATGAGTGTTTGATTTGAGAGGATGGGTGTAGGTGTAGGTTGTAGAGATGGGTTTTGTAGGAAATGATGGGAGTAGATTAGGGGAAGGTGATAGGTTATAAGTGTTTGATTTGAGAGAATGGATAGGATAGGTTAGGGTAGGGTTATGGGTTGAATTAATTTTTGGAGAGAAGTAATGGAGTTGGTTGGTTGATTAGATGAGGGAGGTGAGATGGGGTGATGACATGTGTCACACCTTGATGATTGTGGTGATTGGTTGTGATGTTAGATTGGGTTGAGTTGGATTTGGGTAATGAATTGGGCTTTGGGTAATGAATTGGACTTTGGGTTTTGGACTTTGGTAATGGATTGAGTTAAGTTGGGTTTAGAAGGATGGGAAGAGATTTGGTCCGTGGGCCACGTGAGAGGCCTTGGGCCATTTATTGAAAATAAGATGACAAAATACGTTGTATTTTTTGTAGGTTTGGGCCTCGGAGTCTATTCCAATTTTTGTTATTTTTGGGGCACTTTGCGTCGAGGGCCCAGTCAAATTTGGGTGTCTACAGCTGCCCCTCTTTGCAGGATTTGCGTGCAAAGAACTGCAAGGAATAAACGAAATCCTGATTTGTACGGGCCCGAGAATTTTGCTCAGACAAGTTTGAAAACACTAATTTGATTTGACACATTTGATGGTAAGAAGTGGCTACCCAAGCACGGGGTCTGACAGGGTGAGCCTTTTGATTTCCTCGACCTCGTGGCGCGGAGCTCGTGTGAGGTCTCGGATTTGTGGTAGTTTGGAGAAAAACTTTGAAACGGGAGTTTTCTAACAAGTCTTAGACAAATGAGTTGGGCTTTTGCAAAAATGCTGTTTTTCGATTTTTTGATTTTTTTTTTTTTTTTTGATTTTTTATTTTTTTTTTTTTTATTTTTTTTTTAGTTTTGATTTTTGATTGTTTTTTTTTTTTTTTTTTTTTTGTAATGATGCATTTGATTCTCAATGGTGCAAGCAATATGATTGTTAACAGTTGTCACTGATCCAAGAGAGTTTTGCTGTTGTTGGACCACATGCAATATGGTTGTTAACAGCTGTCACTGATCCAAGAGAGAGTTTTGCTGTTGGTACACAAGCAATATGGTTGTTAACAGCTGTCACTGGTCCAAGAGAGAGTTTTCCTGTTGCTGGACCACATGCAATATGGTTGTTAACAGCTGTCACTGATACAAGATAGAGTTTTGTTGTTGTTGGACTTGCAATATGATTGTTAACAGCTGTCACTGATCCAAGAGAGAGTTTTGCAGTTGAAGTACAAGCAATATGATTGTTAACAGCTGTCAAAAGAAACTCTCTCAAGTCGAAATTAGAGGTGAAGGGACTTGAAATTCTGCTGTCATCACTTGGAGGGCTCCATTATAGTTTTCTGCTAATCTGTTGATATGACCTCAAGAGTTATTGCTCTTGTTAGAAAACACGGTGGACCACTGATTCACATCCATAAGGATCTGAACAAGGTTAATGTGATTCATGATAACAACGGCAGTTTCTCGTGAAGCTTCTGTCTTCAATCCAAATGGTTTTGACTCAATCTCCCTCAGGAATATTTGAATGTACTCATCTCATGATTAAGGTTATGTACCCACAATGGTTCCCCTCAGTAGGCCTGGAGAGTGATCTCAGGGGGAGGATTGCTCATGGTCTCTGTTCTGATGCCTTCACGTCTTCCCTGGTGAGTCATGATGTTTCGGATACTGAGGTGGTAGTGATGAGGCAAGCTGCCCGAATCCATGCCTTGGAAGATACATTTGAATTTTTTTTTTTTTTACTTACTTGGCCTCAGGTGTATCTATTGCTTTGAAAACATGAAGTTTGAGTAAGTCCTAGATTTTTCATCACTGGCCAAAATAGTAGTTTTGAAAGTATTTGAATTTTTTGTGATTTGTCTTTGTCGAATTGATATTGTAGATCCAAAATATGAAGACTTTTTGAAAAACCTTTGTTATCTCGATGATATTGGTGCTTTTGCCAACCACTGAGGATATAGATGTCAGCAGTTCTTAAGCTCTTTTTAGAGTCATCCCCAGTGCCCCAGTACTGGGTGAAATGAGACTTAGGATCTGGGAAATTTTTCGCCGTTCACAGTTTATACTCATGCGGGCCAGGAGTTTTTCTTTTGTTTTTTTTTTTTTTTTTTTTTTTTTTTTGGTTTTTTTGTTTTTTTTTTCTTTTTAATTCATTATTGCCCCTGGTGCCAGTTACGGTTTTCACCAGACCCGGTTTCCACATTTTTGCGCATCGATGCCTTTTTGGGTTTTCATCATGCCGGTGGCTTTGATCTTGCCATAGTCTGATTTTTTTACTCATAGCGCCCTTTCGGGTTTTCACTATGCCCTTTCAGACTATGCTTGTATTTTTTTTTTTTTTGGATTTTTACATTGCAAATCTTGTTTGGAGCCTCTGTGTCTTTGTGGCTTGGTGACTCAAGTTGAGCTGCGAGATCGGCGACTCTACTCTTGTAGTGGCACTCTTTCTTGAGTAACAGATCTAGATTCCCCTCTCGAGTTTGCTGACGACTATTCGTGGCTAGGCAAATCAAGTTGAGCCGCGAGATCGGCTACTCTACACTTCGAGTACTCTTTTTTTTTCGAATATCCGACCTGGACTCCCCTCTCGAATCTTCCAACGACTAGCAAGACTTTGGGGTCCGGACCAAGTCGCAAGATCATTGGTGCTGCCACCGTCGTTATGATGCTTTAGAACATTTCCTGATCCGAAAGGACTTTTGATGGGACGGAGTGTTGGCTAAGGCTGAGTGTAGTGGAAAGGTACAAAAGAGGTTAAGGTATGAGTTTATCTAACGTGGGCTAGACATGGGGTTCGTCTATTTTTGTTTCGAAAAGGTGATCTATGTCTCCTCCCAGCGTCTCTCGAACTTGTTTAGGCTGGAGATTTGGGTCGAGCTCAAGATCAAGTGTCCGAGTTTTTGACTTTTTGATTTTTTTGTATTTTAGCCGTTCACAGTTTATCCTCATGCGGGCCAGGAGTACTTTGACTTTTTGATTTTCTTTTCTTTTGTCTTTTTTTTTTATATATATAACGTTGACTTGCCCCAGTCTTGGGTTAAGAAATGAATGTGATGGCTCAAAGGGGTTGACTAGGGTTAGATAGTTTGTTTGGGATAGCAAAGATGGCATTTCGTCATCTCAGGGTCAGATCTCAAGCGTAGTATTTTTTAACGGTGTCAGCATTGATCGGTTGAGGGAAGACTTGGCCATCCATCTCTGTAAGGATCAAAGCTCCTCCCGTCATTACCTTCTGCACAATGAATGGTCCCTCGTAGTTTGGTTTGAATTTTCCTCTAGCATCTTCTTGTATCGGTAAGATCTTTTTCAAGACAAGGTCTCCTGGTGAGAAATTTCGAGGTTTGACTTTCTTGTTGTAAGCCCGTGCAATTCGCCGTTGGTAAATTTGACCATGACAGATAGTTGCGAGACGCTTCTCTTCAATCGGATTTAGTTGATCAAATCGAGCTTGAACACATTCTGTTTCATCCAACTCTGCTTCTTTTAAGATCCGGAGGGAGGGAATCTCGACCTCGACAGGTAAGACTGCTTCCATCCCATATACCAATGAATACGGAGTTGCCCCAGTTGAGGTCCGAAATGAAGTCCGGTAAGCATGAAGAGCGAAAGGCAACATGTCGTGCCAATCCTTATAAGTAACTGCCATCTTTTCGATGATTCTTTTGATGTTCTTGTTGGCGGCTTCAACTGCTCCGTTCATTTTGGGTCTATACGGTACAGAGTTGTGATGAGTGATTTGGAAGTCTTCGCACATCTTGATCATGTCTCTATTCTTGAAATTATTGGCGTTGTCGGTTACCAACCCACTAGGAAGTCCGTATCTGCAGATAATATTGTTCTTGACAAACTTAAGAACACTGCTCTTTGTGACATTGGCATAAGAAGCTGCTTCTACCCATTTCGTAAAGTAATCGATAGCGACTAGGATGAAGCGGTGCCCATTTGAAGCTTTTGGCGAAATTTGTCCAATAACGTCCATGCCCCAGAGTGAGAAGGGCCAGGGAGTAGTTATGTTGTGCAATTCTGATGGTGGCGCGTTGATCTTATTGGCATAGATCTGGCAAAGATGGCATTTACGGACGTGTTGATAACAATCACTTTCCATGGTAGTCCAGTAATATCCCATTCTCATGATCTTCTTGGCAAGCATGTGACCATTCATGTGAGGTCCACAGACTCCACCATGTACGGTTTCAATTAGTCGTTTTGCTTCTATTTCTACCACACATCGGAGTAAGACTTCATGGTGTGATTTCTTGTACAGAATGTCATTGCTTATGAAGAATTGGCCTGCTAGCTTCTGAATAGTCCTTCGATCATTTGATGTTGCGTCCGATGGGAGAGTTCGATCTTCGAGGTAGGCTTTGATGTCTGAGTACCAAGGCTTTTCTTCAGATTCTTCAACTTCGACGGGTAAACAGTAAGCTGGCTCGTCTTGAAGTCCAATCTCAATAGGGTCAATGACTAAGTCCTCTGAGATACTGATCATGGAGGCGAGCGTTGCTAGTGCATCAGCAAATTGATTCTTGGCTCTCGGCATATAAGTGAACGAAATTCTATCGAAGCATGAGCTTAGCTCTTCGAGATACTCATGGTAAGGGATCAATCTCTGTTCTCGGGTCTTCCATTCTCCAGTTGTCTGATAGACTACTAGGCTCGAGTCTCCGAAAACATCGATCTCATCTACCTCGAGATCCAATGCTGCTTTCAACACTGCTATGCATGCTTCATATTCAGCCTCGTTGTTAGAACATTGAAATTTTAGTCTGATTGCAATTGGCACGTGGGACCCATCTGGTTTGATCAAGACTGCCCCTATTCCGTTCCCCTTTTGATTTGCCGCTCCGTCAAAATATATTTTTCAGCCTGGTTTTTCGTCATCATCCTCAATCTCAGTGAGCAATATGGCTTCATCAGGAAAGTTTGTCTTCAACGGTTCGTAATCAGGCAATGAATGCTCGGCTAAGTGGTCGGCGATGGCTTGCCCCTTGATGGCCTTTTGAGTGACATAGGTGATGTCAAACTCAGATAATAGTAATTGCCATTTCGCAGTACGACCCGTTAGTGCTGGCTTTTCGAAGAGATACTTGAGAGGGTCCATTCGAGCGATGAGCATAGTCGAGTAGCTGAGGAGATAGTGGCGTAGTCGTTGAGATGCCCATACCAGTGCACAGCAAGTCTTCTCGAGTGCCGAATACTTTGCCTCATAATCAGTGAATTTCTTGCTGAGATAGTAAATGGCTTGCTCTTTTCTACCTGACTCGTCATGTTGCCCCAGTACACAGCCCATAGACGTTTCTTGCACCGAAATATACATCAGCAAAGGTCGTCCTGGCGTAGGAGGAACCAAGACTGGTGGATTGAGCAAATATTTCTTTATCTTGTCGAAGGCTTCTTGACAGTCCGTTCCATGCTTTCGGCATATCTTTCCTGAGTAGCTTAAATACTGGTTCGCAATAGGCGTGAGTTGCGCAATGAATCTGCTGATATACTGTATTCTACCCAGAAATGCTCGGACTCCTTTTCTGATACCGGTGCTTTCATTTCGAGAATGTACTTGGTCTTTTTGGATCTATCTCGATGCCTCTTCTACTAACGATGAAGCCCAATAGTTTGCCTGATGTTGTCCCAAAGACACACTTTGCTGGATTGAGCCTTAAGCTGTATTTCCTTAGCCTGTCGAACAACTTTTTCAGATTTACAGATGGTCTTCTTTTATGCCCGATTTAGCGATCATATCATCTACGTAGACTTCCATTTCTTTATGGATCATGTCGTGGAATAAAGCCGTCATTGCGCGTTGGTAGGTTGCCCCTGCGTTTTTAAGCCCAAACGGCATGACTTTGTAATGAAAAGTACCCTAGGGTATAATGAATGCTGTCTTTTCTTAGTCTTCCTCTGCCATTTTTATCTGATTGTACCCGGAGAACCCGTCCATGAATGAGAACATACCATGCCCCGCTGTGCTATCGACTAGAGTGTCGATGTGAGGTAATGGAAAATCGTCCTTAGGACTGGCTTTGTTCAAATCCCGATAGTCGACACACATTCGTACTTTCCCGTCCTTCTTTGGTACCGGAACGACATTGGCTAGCCATTCAGGGTATGTGGAGACCGCGAGAAATCCTGCTTGAAACTGTTTCATCACTCTTCGTCTTGACTTTGAGTGTCCATTCTGGCTTGAGTCTTCTCAATTTTTGCTTGATCGGCTTGCTCCCAGGAGCGATCGGCAATTTGTGAACAACGAGATCTGTGTCCAAACCAGGCATATCTTTGTAGGACCAGGCGAAGATGTCTTGATAATTACATAATAGTTCGATCATTTCTTCTTTTTGCTGAGGGGTTAACAAGGCTCCGATTTTCACAACATGTGGGTCATCTTCAGTGTCGAGATTGACCGAGTCTGTATCCTCAATGTTTGGCTGAACACCTTTTTCATGTCGTTCTAACAGGTCCTTGATTTCTTTAGGAGGGTATTCCACTTCGTCCTCAGACTCTTCCTCAATTCCCATGAGATCGAAGTCGAGTTCGAGATCGAAGTCATACTCGTCCTTTTCATATTCTGTTCTGTCCAAAGGTCCATCCGATTGAGACAAACCCCTTAAATTCTGAGAAAACTCTTTTTTTGGTTTTTGGAATATATCTATTTTTTTGAGATTTTGAAAACTTTTTGATTTTTTTATTTTTTGTAGACTTTTTGATTTTTTTGGTTTTGAAGACTTTTTGATTTTTTTGATTTTTGAGTGCTATTTTCCGGACATCTGAAATAAGAAGAACAATCATGCATTAGTAAAGATAGGGAGCCCTCAAAACAGTCTTTACCCGAGGACGAGGGCTCGTTATGATCCTCGGGCAAACTGATGTTGCCTAACGGCGTTTTTTTTTTTAGGCTATGGTAGCCTCAAGGGTTAGAGTGAATTCCTCCCAATTGTTCAGAGTCTCCCATTCTCTGAGGGGGCGGATGAGATGTGAGAGTGATTTGTTGGGTGATTTGGTTGGTGGTTCGGAGATAACCATGATCTCCGATTGATCTTTGTTGTTGTCAGGTTGGGGCACAGTCCCTCCCAAACTCGGTGGGATGACGACTGATGCCCAGTCAATGCCAGTGGGAAAAGGTGATTCGTTCCCTTGGCTGGTAATGATTTCCACTTTGATGGATGTTGGAGCGGTCTCCGATGGACTTTCCTCGGAATCCCCATTGAACAAAACGTCAATGCCTTCTACGAAGGATGATTGGGACTCGACGATTGGGTCTTTGTGCAATGGTGCGATATTTACCGTTTTTACCCTTTTTGCCCGTGGTGGTTCTGATAAGTTGCCGGGTCTGATATGGGACTTTGAGAAACTAACACTAATGTGAGGGACTCGGCCCGGGTTCCAAACATTCGATTCCCGATTTTGCTTTCTTGCTAGTCGAAGTTCTTTCTTCTTTTCTTTCATTTCTGTTATATCCTTCTTTGTGGGCCTGAACCCTAGACTAAAATAAGGAGTATATTTGCTTGCTTCGACTAGTGTAGCTCTTCCTCTTCCCCCTGGTCCTAACCCTTGCTTGGGCCGGTAACCTCCCCTTTTCATGACCCGACCAACCATAATGTTCGCTCTCGATAGCTTTGCTTTTACCTTCTCCTTTCCCTTCTCGATGTGGTTGACAGCCGCGAATTGGTACGAATGGTAGAGTGCCTTGTCCTTTGTCATTTCGATATCAATGAAAGGCACGTCTGGGGCTCTCCCAGCTGGAATAAGGTTCTCTGCCAATACTGATATCATCCTCTGCCCCATGATAAATTTGACTCTTTGGTGCAACGAGGAAGGCACAGCCCCGGCAGTATGGATCCATGGTCTACCCAATAGTAAGTTGAATGTAGTTGGTATCTTCATGACCTCGAACGTTACTTCAAACGTACATGGGCCTATTGTGATTGGTAGGTCTACTTCGTCCAGTGAGTCCCTTCTCGAACTATCGAAGCCTCGGACGACCTTGTTGTTGGGCTTCACATGCGACCAATCGGCGTTCAGCTTTCGAAAGGTCTCAAGTGGACAAACATTAAGCGCTGAGCCGTTGTCAATCAGCACCCTGGCGACCATCATGCCCTTGCATATGACCATAATGTTTAGTGGCTCGACGTGCCCCGTTCCTTCAGGTGTAAACTCATTTCTGTGAAGATAATAGGATTGGAGGCCATGATCTGGCCGACTGTTTGCTCTAACTGCGCCGCTGTCGTGGTCGAAGGTACATGTGATCCCCTTAGGACTTTCAACAATGCCTCTTGGTGCTCTTCTGACTTTTGCATCAAACCCAGAATACTGATTTGAGCTGGCTGTTTGTTTAGCTGGTCCACGATATTGTGCTCTCTCTTGAGAACGAGCTTAATGAAGTCGGCAGCTTCTTGGTCTGTCACTTTCATTCTTTTTCTTCCGTCTTCTCCTCCTTCTACAGTTTACCCTTTCCCTTTGCTTCCCTTTTTTCTTCGTCGGTCACCTCTTTTGTAGTCTCTTTGCTTTTCCCTGATTTTTATCCCATTTTCTGATATTTTCTGACATTTCCTCCTGCCCTGGTTATACGGCCGATATCAGCCACCATTGCTTTCTTCATTGTTTCGACCCCGTTGTTTGTGGTGATAATGGTTTCATAGCTCCAAGGAATTGCTTGATCGGAACTATAGGGGAATGATTTAGGTGAGTATGGTTATGGGAGGTGGGTCGGGCTTCATATTGAGAATGAGAGGTGGTGGTAATGATTTGGATGTAGTGATGGTAGGGGGAGTTATGTGAGGAGTAGATGGAGTGTATGGAATGACGAGTGGTGGACGTGGAGATGAAATGTACGGTATATGGAGGGGGGGTCGAGTTGATCCTTGGGAATATGGTGGTGTGTAGGGTATAACAAGGGGAGGCCGGGTTGAATTTTGATGATGGGATAATCCGTAAGGTATGACTAAAGGTGGTCGGGTGGTAGTATTTTGATGAGTGGGATGGATGGTGAGGTTGGCCATTCTGAGAGGTAGCTGTGAATTCTGCGATGAATCTGCATAATGGTTGACTGTGTTAACCGTTGACGTCATTGATTCGTTTGTGAAGTGTACCCTGATTTTTGCCCCGATAGGTGCTATCAGATCCGAGGGATTGAAGTCGAGTTCTCTACAAATGGCATTTACCCTGTGCCCACTCCCCTCCTCATTATGAGTAGGCAGAGGGTTTTGATTAATATTCTGTTGTTGGGGCAGGTTGGCAGGCCCACCCAATATGATGGCTTTTCGATCAATCAGATTCTGCACTTGGTGCTTGAGCTGCCAACACTGATCAGTGGAATGCCCTGGTGCACCCATATGAAACTCACAGAAGAGGTTGGGATTGTACCCCACTCCTTTAGAAGCTTCTAGGTTCGGTGGTCTCTTAGTAAGATACTCTCCCTGTAATAATGTGGGAAGTAGTTCTGACAACGTCATCGGTAACTTGGTGAACACTCTGTTAACCTTGTTCGGTCTTGCTTGTTGATTCTGCCCATACTGTTGCGTTGGCTGTGCTGGCATGGCTTGTGGAGGAACCATCCGGAATGGATTTTGCGGCGCCGGAGCCCAGGCGGCTCGAGGAACTGGTGTCCAAGGGACTTGTGGTGCTTGTGGCCTTTGAACTGGTGCTTGAATAAAGATAGGTTGGCTGGGTTGTACATTGTTGACTTGAGGCTCATCTTTTTTCTTGACTAATGGCATTGGTTTCTTCAGTGCCGATGTCCCTGCTGCTGCGCTTAGGGCTGTGAAGTCAAATATTAGACCGGTTCGAATCCCGTCCTCAACCCGGTCTGCCACTTGAACCAAATTAGAGAAAGTGCCCGTAGTATGACCTACTAGATTGGTGTAGAAGGAATGCCCCAATGTAGAGATAAATGTGGTGTTCATCTCTTGTTCTGTCATGGCTGGTCGTACTTGGGAAGCTGACTCTCGCCACCTCTGGGCATATTCTTTCACTGTTTCTTTGTGTTTCCTCGTCATTCGTGCCATGTCATTTCTATCCAAACCAACATCTGTATTAAACCTGTAGTTGTGCCAGAATTTCAGCCAAGTCCTGCCAGTTCTTGATAAGTGAGTGGTCCAACCCCGAGAACCATTTGAGTGCCGGCCCTGTTAAACTTCTCTGAAATAACTGTACTAGCAATCTGTCATTCTCGCCATATTGGCACATCGATCCACAATACAATTTGAGGTGCGACAAAGGACACCCAACCCCGTTATACTTTTCAAATTCCAAGCATTTGAACTTAGCCGGCAGTTGTGCGTTAGGGTAAAAGCAAAGGTCCCTAAATCTGGTCCCTCCTAAAGTATTTGTACCCTTCATTCGTCTCATTTCTTCTTAGAGGGACTCGATCTGTTGAGCCATTTTGTCATCTGTAGAACTTTTGGCTTCGGGAACCCTGAAGTTACACTCATCGTCTGGGATCACCACCGGAGGTGGTTGATTCTGTGGGATGTAGAGTGGAGGTCCCTGGTATATTGGCACAGTGGGAGGTTGGGTGGTTTGTTGATCTAGTCGGGTTTGTTCAGGGAGTTCGGGGTTTGACCCAGATGCTTGGTGCTGAGCTGCCTGTGCTTGCAGAAAATTAGTGCTACTCAAAACGGCCGTCAAGATTTGTTCCTGCCTCTTCGTTGTTTCTAACAGCTTTGCTATCATCGCATTAGCCTCAGCTAGTTCATTCATGGCAGGTTGTGGGTCTTCTGGGTTACTCATACTTGATGAAGATCGAAGGAAATACGGAGGCTTCTCAGGATGTTTGTACTTCTTTCGTTTGGCCACCTGTGGACACAGAAGACCAAGCATTACCATCTTAGTTACAAAAAAGAAAAATGCATGATGTTTTATTAAGTCCGGTAATTATTAGGGATGCTGCTCAAAAGAAAAATTTAGTTAGGTGAACTTAAAAACGTGGTTTGTCAGCGCAGAGCTGGATCGTTTGGAAGAAAAAAAAGAATTACATCAGCTAGAGCTGGTATCGACACGGAGTCGGTAAAGTATTTTGAAAGTTACATCAGCACGGAGCTGGCATCGACACGGAGTCGGGAAAACAGTTTGGAAAAAGAGATTACATCAGCACGGAGCTGGCATCGACACGGAGTCGGTAAAACATTTTGAAAAGAAATTACATCAGCACGGTGCTGGCATCGACACGGAGTCGGTAAAATATTTTGAAAATAAATTACATCAGCACGGAGCTGGCATCGACACGAAGTCGGTAAAACGTTTTTAAAAGAAATTACATCAGCACGGAGCTGGCATCGACACGGAGTCGGTAAAACATTTTGAAAAGAAATTACATCAGCACGGAGCTGGCATCGACACGGAGTCGGTAAAGTATTTTAAAATAGTAGTTTCTGAAATAAATCAAGTTGGAAAAATCCATATTTGTGGTAGCCTCCAATTCAGTTCTCTGAAATCATCGCCGGCCAGGCCGATCTCCAAGGAAGAGGCGGCGCACAATGGCACTCTTAAATCACCTTGTTCCCTGAATAGACGTAGTCTATCCCCCTCGTATCAACAGGGTAAGATCTTTCTAGGCACCGACTTTGATCAAGGACTGCAATTGGTACTTTCCGAATTTTCTTTATTCTTTTATTTGTTTTTTTTTTTTTGTTTTTTTTTTTTTTTTTGAGAAAGTTGCATGCATTTGAATTGATTGATCGGTTGTTATCTTTGTTAGATTATAGATGGATCGTGGACTTGATTCGATATGGGTCGTGGACCCGATTCGAAATGGATATGGGTCATGGACCTAATTGAGGTTGGTCTGGGTTGTGGACCCAATTGAGATGGGTCTAGATCGGAGACCCGGTTGAAATGGATCTGGGTCGTGGACCCAGTTGAAATGGATCGGGGTCGTGAACCCAGTTTGATTGGATCTGGGTCGTGGACCCAGTTGGCATGGATCTGGGTCGTGGATCCAGTTTGGTTGGATTTGGGTCGTGGACCCAGTTTGGATTGGATCTGGGTCGTGCCCAGTTGACATGGATCTGGGTCGTGGACCCAGTTGGTTGGATCTGGGTTGTGGACCCAGTTTGGTTGGATCTGGGTCGTGGACCCAGTTGGCATGGATCTGGGTCGTGGACCCAGTTGGCATGGATCTGGGTCGTGGACCCAGTTTGGTTGGATCTGGGTCGTGGACCCATTTTGAAGTGTATACTCGATGAAGGACAAGTTTGATTATGACCGCGATTGATAGTGAGCCGCGTTGGGCAAAATTCGTTTGGAGCGAGATCGATTACAAGTGGTAGGCCCTGAGTTTTCTAGTAAAGTTAATCATTTTCAAGCTTTAAAACTCAAAACTAAAAAAAACTTCAAGAAGAAAAGTTGTTAAGACTGACGTAAGGAACGAAATGAGCAAAAAAATATATTTTTTTTTTTTTTTTTTTTTTTTTTTTTTTTTAGGGTCCGTTTTTCAAGTACGGACCTAAGACTTTTTGGCTGGTCCGTGCTTCAAGTACGGACCAGAACATCAATTTTTTTTTTTTTTTTTTGGGTCCGTTTTTCATGCACGGACCTAACACTTTTTTGCTGGTCCGTGCTTCAAGTACGGACCAGAACATCAAAAAAAAAATTTTTTTTTTTTTTTTGGGTCCGTTTTTCATGCACGGACCTAACACTTTTTGGCTGGTCCGTGCTTCAAGTACGGACCAGAACATCAAATTTTTTTTTTTTTTTTTTGGTCCGTGCTTCATGCACGGACTTAAGAAAATTTGCCCAGTCCGTTTTCTAAGCACGGACTTGACAATATTTCTTGAGTCCGTGCTTCAAGCACGGACCAGAACCTTTTCTGGCCTTCCAACCTTGCTCTGTTTTTGATCCTCATCCCATTTTGGCCCGAAATTCTTGGGTTTTGAGGCACATAGCCTCTATTTTTTGGCTTGGGCCACAAAAAATGTTACTTTTTTTTTTCTTGATGAGGCATATGATGACATAAAAAAAACAGATTTCCCCCTTTTACCTAGGGGGACATATAAATGAGAACAAAACATAAAAATCCTAAAATCTATACAACTTGCCATCGTGGGCTACAAGAAAAACAATAAAATAAAATTACAACACACACAAGTGGGATGGATACGGAATTAAATTTGGAAACCTTAGTGTCCTTTGTCTATTAGTTACGCTTCGATGCATGCGGTTTGTGGGTGGTTTTTCGGCTACCCATTCTTCAAACCTTGATGGACACCGAAGTGCACACATCTTGGGTTGGTGTGAATGGGGTGGATGTTCTCCTCCCAGCCACCCAAAATAGCGATCTCGGGGGCTTGAGAGTACCGGCATCCATGGTTAGAAAATTAAATGGGAGGGGGGTGGCTATGCATAGGGGTATGAATCGCATGTGCATGTGCGTGCATTTTTTGAATCGTATCCATCCTTACATCCCTTGTTCAAAAGTAAAAAAAAACAAAAACATATGTAAATAAATATTACAACCATTCCCATGTGAAACTTGTGAAATAAATAAAACAAAACAAACAAAGCAAACGTTAGTAGATAAATAAAAAGAAAACACAACAAAAAGGAAGGCGAACACATTTTTTTTTTTTAAATAACCGAATCAAAGAAGAGGGTCGGACCTACTAGTATGTATCTTCCCGAGTGGAGTCGCCAAGCTGTGGACACGGGATTTTAAATGTTTTTTAAAAAACATCCCTCCACTTTGGGGTGTTTTGGAGTCGCCACCATTCATTTTCGGAAATGGGTGTGAATAGTCACCCGAAGTTGTATTTTTGAAAAACATGTCATTTTGACATTTTTTGATGACTCTCGTAGGATAGGGTGCATGGTCCAACCTTGATTCAAGGTAAGGGGGTCCATTTATGGAGTAGGGAAGGTGTTAGGCACCCTACTCCATCCACATAATGTGGTAACCTCGGATTCGGTATTCCAAAATAAAAATAAAATAAAATAAAATAAAAATATTCGATGTATGCCCTCAAGTGTGAGGGGCTTTCGATATTGATCCAAATCATTGAGGGCACCCTTATTGAAGAAGGGGCCCTTTGGTGATTTAAATCATGGTGGTGTGTGTGTGAATGTGTAGAGAAGGGGAGAGTAGAGGAGGGGAGTTAAGGGGGTGTTCCTTTTGTCAAACCCACCTTGACCCTTCCTTGACTTCCTTTGACCTTCCTTGACTTCTTCTTCCTTGCTTGATTTGTTTGAGAGAAGTTTGAGAGTTGGGAGTTGAGAGTAAAGGTAGTAGAATTGGTTAAAAGAGAAAGGTTGAGAGAGTGGTTTCTTTTTTATCTTTTGGAGGGTTGGAGATGGGATTTTTCATTAGGGCTTGAGAGTTGAGAGTGATGGGGTTTTTATAGAATTTGTGAGTTATTTTGAGGGGTAGAGTTGGGTGAAATGATGAGAAGTGGTAGAATGGTGTGGGGTTTAAGAGAAGGGTATGTGTAAATTGATGGGGTTTTGAGGGTATTTAGGGAAGGGGGGTTAAATGGGTTGTTTACAACCCAAATGGGTTGGATCTTTCAACCCATTTGGGTTGAGTGTTAGATGGAGGAGAATTGATGAGAGTGGTTGAGAGGATGAGATTGTTTAAAGAGGGTAATTAATTGGTGGTTGTGATTAAGTGGTGTTTGGTTTAAGAGAATGGAGGATTTAAGAGGGTGGTTGATGATATTTTGGGAGGGTGAGGGTGATGATGACATGTGTCAAAGTGGGTGAAAATGAAGGGTGGAGATGAGTTGATGGGAATGGATGAGTGGTTGATTTGCGAGGATGGGTGTAGGTGTAGGTTGTAGAGATGGGTTTTGTAGGAAATGCTGGGAGTAGATTAGGGGAAGGTGATAGGTTATAAGTATTTGATTTGAGAGAATGGATAGGATAGGTTAGGGTAGGGTTATGGGTTGGTTTGAATTAATTTTTGGAGAGAAGTAATGGAGTTGGTTGGTTGCTTAGCTGAGGGAGGTGAGATGGGGTGATGACATGTGTCACACCTTGATGATGTGGTGATTGGTTGTGATGTTCGATTGGGTTGAGTTGGATTTGGGTAATGAATTGGGCTTTGGGTAATGATTGGACTTTGGGTTTTGGGCTTTGGTAATGGATTGAGTTAAGTTGGGTTTAGAAGGATGGGAAGAGATTTGGTTCGTGGGCCACGTGAGAGGCCTTGGGCCATTTATTGAAAATAAGATGACAAAATACGTTGTATTTTTTGTAGGTTTGGGCCTCGGAGTCCATTCCAATTTTTGTTATTTTTAGGGCACTTTGCGTCGAGGGCCCGGTCAAATTTGGGTGTCTACAGTTATTAAAGATAAAATCACAAATACAGTAACTCACGGGTCTCGACAACATATTTCCTTGAAAGATAGTGGAGCAGTTGTTTCTCCAAAACATCAACATGGGCTGCCTATACAACCAAAGGAAACTCTTAACATAGAAATAGAAGATTACTTGAACCAATGTTTATATGTAGAATTTTACCTAAGAAGAAAGAACATCAGTTACTATAATATGAACAAACTGCATATAAAGGAAAGAAAACTAGCGTCCTGTTGATATGGAACATCTCACCGTCACTTGTTCACTGCAAACCATTACACAGGCTTACAACTATCAAAGCTCTGTTCATACAATAAGAGGGATATTTTCCCCTATACTTCCTTTTCTTGTATGATGTTCACAGTGCTAAAAATTCAAGGATTTTTCACAAGAGGTTGGAGACGTGGTGGGGCATCTCAAATATTCACCAATATCCAAAGGGGTATGTCTAAATTGCCCAAAAATATACGGAACTATAACAACTTTTCTTAAGTGAAGCTGAAGATAACTTACAAGAACAACTTGGGCACCAAGAGCTAAGGCTTTGAAAACATATGTTCCACGCCGGACTCCTCCATCAAGGAGGACAGGAACTCTTCCTCCAACAGCTTGAACCACCTGCACTTAAGCATCCTCAAAAAAGCTTATCAAGGCTTGTTTTCAATCATTCGGAAGTTTTCTTGACAATGACCCTAATAATCAAAATGTTTCTAAAAGAGAAATTCCCTGATTGATATTCCATAGCTTACCAGCACCATCATCACTTCCACTAGCCAATTTCATTGGATCTACTAATGAAAAATCAAACAGATTTTACTGAATGTAATGGAATGCCATGCAGATTTATAAGTAAATTTGCCCTTCGCATTAAGCTTCCAAATAGTGTTTAATCCTACTTCTCATTCAGCCTCAGTAAAGGGTGAGCCTCCACATCTCATTCAGTCTTTTAAGTATCTGGATAGAACAAATTTTGAAACCCAAGCATTAACGTTGCTGCCCATACAAAAGATTGGTCGTCTACCACATTGCTCAATCAAAGACCCTCTTTCCAGCCAACGATATTTTCAAAAATCTCTTGTTGTACCATCCTCAATTATGAATTTTATGTGCCTCCCAGCCAGATTTCTCACCCTTATTATACCTCTCTAAGCTCAAGAAGCATCTCTAGGAGGAATACATCTCCATAGATCTCCATTTTTTTATGTATCTAGCTCTCACCCATGTTGACCACAAGGTCTCATTTTTAACAACTTTCCATAAGAATTTCATAAGGCCAATAATATTCCAGAATAATTTCATAATTCCATGTCACCTACTAATTTTCAATAATCCCATAAGGGGATTAGACAAAATAAATTGTCCATCACATTCTGTCCATAACAGATTAGTGATTTAAACTTCAGATTAGTGAAAAAAATTATTTAATAGATCCTACAAGAGGGGTGTCTTTATAAATGCACCCTAAATTTTGGGGTAGTATCATAACACCCCAGTCAGTAAAATCTTAGGACAATGACGGTAAAAAGTATTTTTTTACAAATATGTACCAAAAAAAGTCCCTTCTAAAACATTCCGACTGTCAATCAGGGAATTTCTTAAAAACTGAGAAAAACGAAATCGATTGGTATTGAAAGAGGTAGGATTCAAACCTTCCAACAGATTTACAAACTGTCGCTTTTGATCACTATGCCTCCTCTCCTCCTTCCTCCACCACCCATCTTAGTGCGTGAAGGTACTCTTCCTCTGAACTAATATCTTAAAAACAGTGACCTTATGAAAATTTGTGGTCCAAAAAATTCAACATGTAAACTTGTACTCCATGACCTAAAACTGAAAAGGAATATATACAAGTGTGGTGCAAGTTTATTGGGAATAAGTCTACAAAGTTATGGTTCATTTACTGTTTAACCATCCCAGCCGATCCCCCAATTTCAATCCTAAACCCTGCTGTCCCAAAATCACACACCTGGCAGTCCTCACATACCCAAATACCCATCCTTTTTAACACTAAAATCTAATTGTAAGGCATGTTAACCCAAAAATCTAATTTTAAGGCATCCATACTTCCCAAAACCCCTACACATACAATCCTTTGCCCCAACCAAACCCAGGATACCCCTTCCACATGAATTCCATCAAACGATTAACACCTCTAATAAACCAATTGACCATTCCTTTGAACATAACTACTATTAATACTGCTCAGTTCTTTATTGAATGTTTACTACATGTTCACAATTGTTAAACTTTATATTTACTCAATCACACATAGCCAATTGAGATTATGAATTCACTTCCTTACGATCAATCCACGCAAGAGTACATATTTCAAGCTCCATTAATCAACATAGTTGTGTTGTTAATTGATGAAAGATGTAATGAAGATCACCGCATGCACATGCTTGCAAAGAATGTGAGCATTTCCCAGAAAAAAAAAATTAAAATAATTTGCACAAGAGTAGGGCTGGCAACGGATCAGTTCACCATATAATCTAGATCTGATCCGAAAATTTCACCCTACAATCCAAATCTGATTTGAAAATTTCAGCCTACAATCCGAATCTGATCCGGTTAAAATTTCATCAATCCTAATCCGATTCAATCCAATAGTTTTTTTTTAAGTAATCATGTTTGGTGAAAATAACACCTACAATTAGGGTTTGAGAGGGAAAAAAAAAGAAAGAGATTGGGGAAGAAACCCTCGTTGAGGACGATGAATTTTAGGCAAAAAAATAAAATAAGAGATCCTCTATGGAGATGCAGATCTGCACTCTACAATTGAAAAAAGAGGAGAGAGGCGTACCTGGACATAGATAGAGAGAGAGAGAGGTACCTGCGTCGATCTATCGGTCGAGACAGAGACTATGAGAGGTCGATCGATCAATCGATGACAGTGAGAGAGGACAAGGTCGATCAAGAGAGAGACTGTGAGAGGTTGATCAATCGATAGATGACAGTGAGAGAGGGCAGAGAGAATGAGAAAGAGATGATGCAGTCGATTGATGAGAAAGACGAAGAGAAAGAGATGATGCAGTCGATCGATGAGAAAGACGAAGAGATCGATGATAATGAGAGAGGCAGAGAGAATGAGAAAGAGACGATGCAGTCGATCGATGAAAATGTGAAAGAAAGAGAAGACGAAAACGTGGTCCACCGGCCGCGGATTTTGGATTTTGAAATTCGACGGGCCAGGCCCAACAAATTTTTTTTTATATAAATTCGGGATTTTGACGTTGTGTGATGATACTAAAAATTGAGGATAAACAAAGGATGTTGATCATTTTATGATCCAAATATGTTTGCTTATCATTTGGGATAGGAAATCGATTGACGTGTCCATTAAATTAGATGTTAGAAAAATACCTAGGAATTGGATCTTTTGGAAAGTCCGACTGAAGACGTTAAACTTAGTGTTGCTTGAGAGGCAACCAATGTGTTAATGGTTTTTTTAGGATACATGGTGTAGTTATGATTTCTTTATTTTCTTATAATTATTGGCTTCCATGTAAACCTTAGTCTCCATTCTTTATCTCAATTTGAACTCATCAAAAACGAGTATAAGGGTTGAACATTTTCAAGAATTTTATCGAAAAATTTATTTTTCTGAAAAAATTCTATTTTAAAAAAAAACCTTCCAACCCTAATCCTTTTCTCATTCTCTTCCTATTCAAGCCAACTTTCAATCAAACCAATAAATCAATGCTATTAGGACTGTAGATAGGTCAACAATTGTTGATTGAGTAATAAAAACAGATGTTGACCTATATTAAGGAAAATAAGGCACGTGCAAAGGTGCGGACTGCTGAAAGTTCAAATTCAGATTAGGATTTCTTTTTTAGATTAAGATTTCTTTCTTTCTTAGATTAGAATGTTTTTAGTTTCTTAGTTAGGTTGTTTTTCAATTCTTAGGTAGGATTTCTTTTATGCAAAACTATTTTGAAAATTATCATTATTATAACTTTTATATAAAAGTAAAACACGTGCACACACACACACACACACAAATTTAAATAAGCATGTGTATGTGATTGGCATACTCATGTTTATTGATGATTTTTATCAATGGGATCTGAATATTTTTCATCATGCCTTCATTTAAATCTCTTGGAGTACTATGATTGAACTGCTCTTTAGTTTGTTTATAGCTTTTATTTTCTTTTCAATTAAAATTTTGAGACACCTGTCTCACAAGAGACTTTTTGTATTTTAATAAATTGAGGTGTGGATGATAGTTGGAAAAAAAAGGTGTAAAACTTTGAATTATTTGAGAAAGGGAGAAATAATGGAATATAAAAATCAATAAATTAGGTAGTGTCATGTGATTCATGGAACTTACAAAATTTGAGGTTGGGACGTTGGGGTTAGAATTCATTTATTAAACCAATGCACTTATTTTAAGTTTAGTACACATATCACTTTCATCTTCTAAGGTCAATTCCTCTCATACTTCAATTACATGGTGGAAAACTATTTTTAGAAGGGGAGCAACTTGAGACGGGAGTGGACGCATAAGAAGTTGACATTCATCACTCTAAATACCTTGTCGGTTATTTTCCCTTAAATGCATGTGTCTATGTTGAAATTGGTGTAATTTATTATTTTTTTCCTATTAAATTAATAGATGCATGATAAATCTATATATAGATTTTTGAATGTGATGTTTATACATTATATGTCAAATGTGCTTGTGAGGGAAATAAATAATAATTATGAAATGATTGAGTTACCTTGTGTGATTGACATGAAAAGGATTGATTATCCATGTGTATTTACCTTAAATTCCCTCAAGGAATATCCCACATTATGGGTCGAACTAATGTGAAAATCGACCAGGATAGTGAGGCCGAACTAGTGTGAAAATCGAGTCATATGTTGAATGTATTACTATATTTTAAATATGAAAGGCTTGGGTGATTTGCATGTTGTATGTTATGCATTTGCTTTATCGTTGAAATTTTCAGGAGGGAACTTCTAATGAGTTTTCAAACTCATGTTGTTGAATTAAATCTTTTCCAGATATTTGATTGATGAAGGAAATAAACAAGAATGTTCGCGAATAACTCTCGGAGACTTAGATTGTTGATTTTATCCTTATATTATGTAGACTTGTGATCTTGTGGACTTAGAAAATTCTACTTAATTAGAGTAATGGGATTTGTATTATTTTTAATTTCTTAGTTCATAAACTTATTTAAAAGATGTGGAATTCATGGGGGTTTGATATGGATGAATGTTATGTTGGATTTTAGAATATTGAGATAATGATTAATGTTGTGGACGTTTACTAAATTTCATTTACTAGTATTTATTCCTTAATGTAAAAGAATATAAAAATATGTTACACTAGAACCAATTGAATTAAATAATTTGTAAAAAAATCTACAAGAATGCAAAACTGATGAAACCAATTGCAATGTCTCACTGACCTCCATATGTTTTCGTGAAAAACATTTCAAAGTAGTTAAAACATTTCAAATATTTTTTTGAGAAATGTTTCCCAAGAAAATGTTGTTGAATTGTTAACAAAAAAATGTCATACTCTATTTTGTGAAATTATTTGACCAATTAACTATTTGAATTTTTCAACGTTTTAGAGTCTAAATTGAAATATTTCGAGTCTACTTCCTTATAAAATTAACCACATATATTATTTATTTATACATTAATTGTTATAGAATTTTGTTGTCAACGTTTCATAATCTGATTTTGTACCATACTTGGTTTTATAAACGTTTTACAAGATAAAAAGTTAGAGAAATTATTCTTCTGTATTTTTCTTAAAAACCCAACTTCTTAGGTTTTCCAACCATATAGGCCACATTAATTTTCACCCAGAATTGAATATTTTAAAAATCCGTGAACTTGGAGTTACATATTTCAAAACAGAAATCTGGGTTCGTAAACATTGATTAAAAAGTCTGTATCAATTAGAAAATAAAAATGATAAGAGATTTCTATGTTTTTAATTTTTAGGTAATTGAATTAAAAATATATAGGAAAAAGAATCAAGATCGTTAGAGATATAGATTTTAAGTTATGGATTTTAAAGTGACGAAAGGTCAAGCTGTGTAATTTTCTGTTTTGTGTTTTTAAAAATGAGAAGTTATAATTTGAGCCATCTAGAAATTATTATTGGACAACAATAATATATAAAACTTTTCTCTTACCCCTGAGTTTTGGATTGGAGTTTAGACCGTGCGTGTTGGATACGGATTTTCAGAATTCGGGCTTGAAAAGTTCCCAATCTTTCAACTTCCTTAGGCCAAAATCCCAATAGATATCCTCCCCATTACATATTACATAGTACTACATGCTATGTTTTTTTTTTTTCAATTATAGAGAAACTGAGTAAGAATAGGGATTTTTTTTTCTCTAATTGAGGACTCACATAACCCTTTAGAATTTGGAATTTATCTTCTTCTCCAACTCAGGAAATACATTTGAAATGCCTCTCCACACATTGCACCCCTAGGATATGTAGACCTACTCACTATCCCATCATAAATTCTTCTCTAAAATCTGTCTGCAATCACTTTTCTCTAGAGACTAGATTTCTCTTCACCTCACCTCCAAATTTTTGCTACTTATGATTTAACTTGTAAGCATTACCTTCAATGTCCTTAATAAGAGATGTAATGCCTTTGGTTTTTTTTATTTTTTATTTTTTTTTTTTTTCCAATTTTCGTCTTGTACGTGTCGATTTATATCTCCTAATTTAGTACCCTTTATTAATGCCTCATAGGAGGAAACTACCCTGTTGAAGGAGATTTGCTTGTAATTGGTGGGTCCATGCTTTATGCAATCAGTAATGTTAGTGAGGTATGCTATATCGGTACACTTTCGCCAAATTTACCAGTTTATGTTTTATCATTATTGAAATTAAATGTTCACATGTTTACCTTACTAACATTTGATAAAATTTCTTTTCTTATTTTTAATGATGGGATTTAGCTGCAAAAGTGGATATTCTTTCAATGGAAGGAAATTGCCTAGAATTTGTGTTTTACATATCTAACATAGGAGATTTTGTTAGTTTTAGAAGTTAAATTCTCGCACTATCACATTCAGTAAATTGAATGTCTCGAAGAAATATCAAAGGGATGAGGGACTTCAACAGATTTGTGAATAGATACTCTCTTATGGATTTTCCCCTCGTGGGTAGATGGTTTATGCGGTCTAACAACCAAGAGACCCCAACAATGTCTAAACTTGATAGATTCCCAGTGGGTGGTCCTTGGGAAGAGAAGTTTCATAATTTGATACAATCGGCAACTTCCAGACCTGTTTTAAATCATGTTCCTATTCTTTTGGAGGCGGGCGAACCTAGATTGCATCCATTGCCATTTAGATTTGAGAATATGTGGCTTAAACATCTAATTTTTTTGGATTTGGTTAAAGATTGGTAGAATGATTGCTCCTCGATTGGGAATCCTGGTTGTGTGTTCAAGAAGAAACTTAAGTTCTAAAAGATAAGTTGAAGGTTTGGAATAATAAGGTTGTGGGCAAAATTGAGGTTAAGAAGTTGGAGTTCCTCAATAATATCGATTTTTTGGATGCTAAAGAGGAGGAGGGTGATTTGAGTATGGAAGATCAAGTGAAGAGGCTAAAATTGAAATTTTAAAGAATTGATGGAGGAGATTAGTTAGAAACAAAAATCCAAAATCAAATAATTGAAAGAAGCGGACAATAATACAAAGTTTTTTCACAGTCGTGGTGAAAACTTTAAACGATGCAAGGATCGATGGCGTTTTGATGAACCGCTTGCAAATGTTTTAGGGGCGGTTTTGATGGAATTATCGGTAGTTAAAAACCACCTCTGAAAAGCCTCTATTTTGTAGTGATAAGAATAACTATCAGTCAAAATTAATTAGTAAATATAAAAGGGTACCCTTTATACCAAGGTTGTACTACTACATTAGCAAAGATATTAATGCTCCCAACGTATCGATTCTGATTTCTTTAATCTACTAGTTTGATGCAACTTTCTAACAATAAAATGCTATCAAGAATCATCAACTTTGAGAGTTGTCTATAGTTTTGGTGATGATGTTTAAATTCATGTATTAGTATTCTTTCATGTCTATAAGCACAAAAAAAAAAAAAAAAAATGTAACGACGAAAATAAATATGAAACTAGGAAAAAGAACTCGGCAATTTGGTGATTAATTGGTAAATGTTAGTTTATCAACAATTTAATAGGCAACTACCCAACTAGCAGATTTTGTGGAAAAATTTGTGAATTTTGTGACAATTGGCACATCTCTAATACAATAAGCTAGACTTGAACCCGCAACCTCAAAGTTGTCTTCCAACGTGTCAAACCAACTGATTGAGCTATGGATCTAAGCCCACAACTCCAATACAAAAGAATCAATCAATCATGTTTAACAGCAAGGTAAATGTGACTGTATAATCATTCAAGTTGTCTCTTAGGATTTTCAAGGCTTTACGTTTGGGTGGCAATTTTCTCAGTTTTGACCCAAATGACTTTTGATTATATTAAGTTTAAATGTAAAAGTGGGGCATTTGCTGGGTCCAATATTTGTGTCGAACCACTTGTGCTATACCTCCTCTCATTAAAATATTAAAGATTTGTTTCCTTCGAAAAGTTCCCTCTTTTTCTATCATCCGTATTTTCTCAAACCCATAAAATATATAACATTTTAGTAAGCGACAACTATTAATTTGAATCTTTAACAACATTCATCTACCAAAAATATTATTGAAAATAGTTACATAGAATCCATAGCATTTTGAAAGTAAAATGATTTTAAATTATGAATATTAATAGCGTTTCATGTTGAATGCCACAATTAAAACCCTCTAGAAAATCATTTTTATTGTAGTGAATATTGTTCATCTATACCCTGAATTTTTGTAAGATATACTCCTAATTTCTTACATAATTGGAATAAGGGCAGAAAAATAAAGTATTCTTAGTGCTTGAAGTTACTCTTTTGTTGGCTCTAATATTTTGGACCCATATCCTTAGTATGATTGTTAATGTTACTTAATTCAATCGAGTTGTTAGGTACATAACAATTTTGAACTCAAACAATACATTATTTATTAATATTAGCCTTATGTATCAGATCAATAACATATTGTTCATAAGTGAGAAAGCAACTTCAATTGGTTGGAGTGATGGTCATGTTACTAATGTGCAAATATGAGGCGATTTCAATTAATGTCAGTGATTTGTATTATTATTTCTTATAAACAATTGACATTATTCTTTTGAAAATCTTATAACAATTCATATGCAACTCGTGGATTTTACTAGTATTAAAAAAATGAGAGTGTTTATATTTTATAGGTATATAAAAAAAATAGCCTCAAATGTCTTATTTCTTAAAACATGGACTATAAGATTTTCTTGAATTTTTTTGAATATTTTGAAATCTACTTTTTAGATCTTTTTTCTTATGAGCACCTTGGAAGCATTGTTCCATAAAATGCCTAAAACACCTTTTAAAGCATAATTCAAATTTTAAAAAAGAAAAAAAAAATCATTTTCGTTACATGTGTGATTTTTAATCTTGAAAAAATATCATGTTGTTCATGAATAATATTAAAATGATTCATCTAAGTTGTCTCATTATCTTAGATTATACAATGTTATTATTATTATTATTTGACATTCTTGAGCCATAATGAAATAGAATAAAAGAGGAAGAAGAATAAAAGGGGTGAATCAAACAATTGATCTCAATTCATTCACGAATGATACTAAGATGACTCAGGCAAGTCGTCACAATCTTAAATGATTTCTTAACCATAAGACATGCAAGACACAGCCGTGATTTTCATTTTAGGGGACAAAGTACAGTACCGCACATTTTTTTTAATAAGAAGAAAAACATATTAATACATATTTTTAAATATTGTACCATTGAGAGGGAATTTAAAGATCCTAACAAACAAATGAGATATAAAAAGATTTATCCAAAAGTAATCATTTCTAATTTTGTCGCTTCTTCTAAAGAATTTTTTAAGAATTGTCCTCATCACTTCAACAAGTTTTGATGTTGTGAGAATGTTGCATGCTCCTTCAACTTTGTCGATGTTGATGCTCTTCAAATTTTCACTACCAAAGGGAGAAAAAATTGAGATCAATGCTCTTTCCTAAAGTAAAAGAATTGACTATTCTAACATGTGTTTTTGAGTGATTTCGACATGCCCCTCTATGTTTCGGCCAATGTTACATATACTTCCTTGTGTTCTTTGGATGACAACCCCACTCTAAGCTAGATCTTCTCGTATGACAAACATAAATAACATAAAATACCCTTATCTTCAACTTCTTCTAAAAAATCCTCCTAAAATCAATCACCCTCAACTTATTAATTTTTTTACTTTACTTTTCAACCATAAGATTATATTTTCTTCAATGATATTTAATTTATGGACAAGTAGAAATTTGAATGTCTAAGTAGAAAAATCAATGGTTTTTATAAGACATGGAAGATGAGTTTGAATAAGTTTAAATTAGTTATCCTTAGAGGTTAACTAGAATATGACAAATTTTTAAGATAATCCAATCTTCAATCTCGATATTTCATTTCCTTCAATCTTTCAAATCTCAAGATTATATAGGATTATTGGGAGAGTAAAACAATAGATTTTTTAGTACAAAAAATCAAGGATTTTCTACAAACAGTTGAATATGATGGATTGAAGATGAGATTGAATTAGTTAAAAATAATTTACAATTAGAGCTTAACAGTTTGAAGACGACAAATTTCTTGGGAGGAAAATCATGGGATTTGACAAAAGGATGAAGAGAATATCAGGTCTCTCATACAATACCTTGGTCAAGGGGGGTGTGCAAGCAGTTTGAAAATATGGGGTATCTCTAGTGATCATAATATAAGGGGTATCTCTAAAGTTAAAAATAGTTTACAATTAGAGCTTAACAGTTTGAAGACGACAAATTTCTTGCGAGGAAAATCATGGGATTTTGACAAAAGGATGACGAGAACATCAGTTTAAGTTGGTCTCTTATACAAAACCTTGGTCAAGGGGAGTGTGCAAGCAGTTTGAAAATATGGGGTATCTATAGTGATCAAAATACAGGGGGTATCTCTAAAACTTAAAAAATGCAAGGGGACGAGGTTACGAGGCATGTTATCACTCAAATAATGAGATACCCATGTATTTAAAACTAGGGAAAATTATTTAAAGGACCTTGCGAAGGGACTTTTTTTTTTAAATAGTCCTTACGTATTGGGCGGTCTCTTAGTAAACTTTTTTTTTTAATAGTCCCTAGATCTCATCTCCCACATTTCTAACAATTGAATGTCCTAATTGTCCGGATTCATTATTTTTATAAAAAAAAATTTGGATTTTTGGCATCTTAATCGAATTTCAGAGACTCCATTCTATCGAAAAGAATTTAAGAAGTAAGAAGTCATTTGCAAAGGTGAGTTCGATAATACATAAAAAGTGGTGAGTTCGACAATAAAAGTTGTATATTTGACAATAAATAAAAAGAGATCAATTCGATAATAAATAAAAAGTGGGTGAACTCGAAAATAAATAAAAAGCAGTGAGTTCACCACTAATGAGGGACCATTAAGAAATAAAAAAAACTTCAGTAAATGTCATATCAAACTACCACTCAAACCTTAGGAAATATTTAGAAATAAATCCCTTTGTCAAAGTCCTTTTAAGTATTTTTCCTTTAAAATTAATGATATGCCCTTTCACCCAACAAATTTGGGGCATTTAAAATTTACATCATCTTAATACCATATTTGATCTATTGGTCATTCATATTTGAGGATCATTATGAAAAAAAAAATTTCTTCAAGTAAGATACTTCATTAACGTTCATTGATTTCCTAGATGGAAGAAGAAAGCTGGCCTATCTTTTCGAATATTCAAAGTTAAAAACTAAAAAAGGGGAAATACTTAATAGACCCTACAATATGGTCGTCTTTCTAAATGCACCCTATGTGTTATGACGGTATCTTAAAACTTTTTTTTTTTTTTTTTCTTAATGAGATCAGTGGTTAACAATTAGCATTTAGTATAAGAAGGGATTTAAGGGGGTTTGAACTTGAAACCCTGAGAACAACCTCCACAAGGTCTTACCTTCTTCTCGCAATATCTTTACCTAATTAGCAAAACCTTTCTTTCTTAATACCCCTCGTCATGATAAAACATCAAATTCAAATTCCCAAGATTGACATTACAACTTGATAGATCAATCATTCAAATGTTGAGACTGATTATTGGCAAGCGTTGATCTCAACTACAATAAAAAGTTAATCTCAATGATTTGCATTGTGGAAAGGAGGTAGGGGCATATAGAAACAGAAACCAGTGGGAATTTAGAAAGAAGTCCCTCTGAGGGTGAACCATTGGTCTGAAGAAAACCGGCGGTCCATGGGCATTTACCGGTTCATGAACCGAGCAAACTTCCAACTCTTTGTTGACTAAAGAGTCCAGCTTTTCCTTTCATGAACATTAGGGTTTAAACCTCAGCAGCTGGTCGTCCTTCCCGCGCTTAACCTTCAAGGGTTTAAGCGATTCTAGGGTTTCGATCTCGCCATGGAAGTAGACATGGAGACCTCTCCAAGCTATTTCGATCCAGAAGACCTTACCTCAAGAGAGCAGTTCCGTCGTTACGGGTAAATCTTTTGTTTCGATCCAATTTTCATTAAATTCTGAATTTGTTATAACAGTTGATTAATTCAATCGAAAATCTAGGTTAAAAAAATCTCAATTAAACCCTAATGTGCAGGAAAAGACATTCTGCTTCAAACATTTTGCCTCACCAAGAAAATACATCTTCGAAGCTCTTCTACGATGGACAAAACATTCATATAAGACCAAATGCTGCACTTTTTCTCGAAGAAATCAAACAAGAGGTCGAGAATTTGGAACCCGATGGGTTGGAAGGAACACCAGCTAAGCCA
>NW_028236860.1:0-58419 GCF_017979445.1 Akebia trifoliata
ATTAAATTCCAACCCGCGGCTTGCGTAATAAATATATTTTAAAATAAACATTCCACAATCCCATGTATTGGTTTGTTTGTGAATGTTCTTACGATCATAACAAGGTCAATGTGGGATGTCAATCTTCACTGACCCTATCTGCTCGAGTACTATCGGGAAAAATTCTTTCTGCACATTAACAAATTATAATATGATAAGTACTTGTGGAATTCCTTACTAAATTAGCGTAATAATTATTAAATAACTTATCAATACATACCAATGCTTTAATTTCAACTTTATAGACTAACATACAGTCCTTAGAGAGGG
The DNA here is from genome assembly GCF_017979445.1 of Akebia trifoliata. NCBI lineage: Eukaryota > Viridiplantae > Streptophyta > Magnoliopsida > Ranunculales > Lardizabalaceae > Akebia > Akebia trifoliata. The sequence goes on from NW_028236860.1 coordinate 310, forward strand.
AATCCAAAAATTCTAATTTCTTATTTTTTATGTCCAATATTGCAACGGCCCAATGAGCGTGTGCGTGAATTGGAAAAAACACCTAGTGATTAATAACAATGTGAGAATGAGAGGTAATTTAACAACAAAATAAATATACGGAGGCACGAGACAAGAAAAAAACAAACCTTATCACAAGATATTATATGATATTTAAGATAGTCAGGTCTGGTAAACGCTTTGAGGTTTTTATTTAGTTGGAATTTTTCGCCCGACACACTTCAATAAGACCTTACCCACTGACAGCCAGAGTAATCTTCTTGAACTTCCTTAAGCAATACCTACACCGATTAACATAAAATGCTTTATAAAGATATATACATCTAACTTAAAGATATGTAAATGATGTGTCTATGTCAATTGGACGTACAATATACATTGGACTAAAGAAATGACATTTGAGAAAATGATCTAAATGTTGCAACTCTCTCCTTTTAAGAAATTTGCAATATCCATCAATTATCTGTATGGCAACAAAGTCAGAGAAATATTTAATCTTTCTAGAATTCTCAAAAAAATTAAAATTAAAATATGAAAAAATATTACCTGATCGTCCAACCACCCAACCCCCTTAAGTGAATCAATAGATGCGCTCGGAATATAATACCCGTCTTCAAATTTATATCAGCGTGATGTAAATTTATCAACATTAATTCTTCGTTGGTAAGGGACGCTTAGGATCATGAAAATAATTACGAACGCATCTCTATAAATTAGTACGTAAAATAATTACATATCATTCATAATAATATGATGAGAACCTTCTTGGATTAATACCTTCTCTTGATGATCTCTTCTAGGAACCCTTTTATTCGAAGGCTTCGAATATTCTAGAATTGTTTTAAAACAAATTAAAATGTTGATCGGACTAAAACCCCAAGGAAACTAAGTCCTTGAAACCTCAATCTAATGACACCACAAGGATTGATCACTTCCTTGATAAGTCGAAGAGTCATGTCTTTTCTTCAAGAACTCGAATGAAAACTCATAAAGAACCCATAAAGAAATCATGAACAAAACTAAAGTTTCTTTGAATAAACTTCAAAATCTCATAAGATGTAAATTATCAATTGTGTCTCAATTACAAAATGAGGTGCCCTTTTATAGACAAATTAGATCAAGATTAATTCTAATTAGTCCTTGGAAAAATAAAGAAAGTCTAATTAGTCCTTAGGAAATAAAGAATTCAAAACTAAAGACAATTAGAACATAACAATTCCCAATTAACCCTAGCATTCAAATTGATCTTCCAAATTGATCTCTTGCATAAAAAGATAGTTGACCATCCTTGATGAAACTTTGATATCTCCAAAATTAGCCTTAAAATCTTCTAGAATGGCCTCTTTGTATTGGACTTCCACAATCAAGCCTTGCAATGCCTCTTCCATCTTCTTTGTCCTTGCCCTAGTCATCGGACCGCCAATTCCTTGCAATGGTTCTTGAGAAGACTTGGAAACAGCAACTCGATCTCCATTATAATATTAGAACAAATATAATCAAAATGAAATCTGAAACATGCATACATCCCACTTCAACTCTTTGCATATCTTTTTCTTTTTTCGTATATCTAAAGGTGCATAGGGTGGCTTCAAATATATTGAAGGTTTCACATCTCTCTTAGACTTCATAGGGTTCATGGAATACCCAGGCTTCCTAGGATTCATGGAATACCCACCCTCCTACAACAAATGACAACATTGCATAAATTACTCGTACTCGTATAGTACTTCACACCTTTAAAATATGAAGTTAACAATTACTTATGAATAGCGAACTGATTGTATTTAAATTGACCATGACATAACATTTCAAATAATATATTTTTCAAAATTTATACATCTTATTCGCTAAAAAAACTAATTAATACGAGGATTAAAATTTTCATTTCATCCTAACAATTTCAACGACATACAATAAGAAACTGTAAATGCACATAGATACACATTTCAAATCAAAGAAATCGATTAAAAATCTTATAACATAATAAATATACTGGATAGATCCCAAGAGGGGATATTGTAAGACAAACGACCACACACCTTTTGATCAAAATCAGATGATTTCCCCCTAGTTAGAATGTTGTTGTCTTCAGACTCTAACTTTATAGGAGGAGATGAGGATTCAGCCTATAAAAAATAAAAGTTAGAGAGGTATTATTGAAGAGGCGTTTATTATATAGATAATAATTTCCTAACCAAAAACATATAAGTCTAAAAATTAGACAAAACATGAAGTCGAATGTGAGTGATTTTTTCTACATTAAAATTTTAAATATTAAGTATATACATACCTTATCAGCGTCGAATTTGAATTATGAATTTTGTTCATTATTGAGATAATTACTTTTCAAAATATTAGGCGAACTACGTCCGTTATCAACCTTAGTAAACAGCTGAATAAGAAGAATAGAAAATGATCATAAAAACCAACTCACATGAAATATTATTGAACATTTTAAATATTGTTTATGCAAGGTACCTTGTATTTTGTGGAGGAAGAGAATGATACTTCAGGTGAATGGTTCATTGGCATTGTTTCAGATGTCTGTTTAGTATCGATTCCAATTTCTTCTTCATGAGGTGGATACTCATTTGGGAAGTATTCGTGGAGGGAGATGCCTTATGTATACCAAAAGGAACACTAGAGCCCATTCTCGGAGGCGATGACTTATGTATACCTAAATGATCGTCTAAGCCCTTGCTAGGTGTCGATGCCTTAGGCATATCTGAAGGATCGACAGAGGTGTTGGTATGGGGAGATGACTTGGTTTTCGAAGGTGCAAAGTCCGAGGCTTTATCGAATTTAACGTTGTACTGTTGATATTAAAACAAACATTCATAATGATTTCTAAGTGGATGTAACTTATTATGTGGATTTATCACATATAGTAGAGAAACAATACCTTAGGGCCAGATTCATTATATGACTTTAAACATTTGATGTCATTTTTCAATTCTTAGATAACTTTAGAATGATCTTTCAACTTCTGTTCCATCATCGTCATTTTCTTCTTCAACTTATCAACCTCCTATGAGTTTTTTCTTTTAGACCGAACACCATTTTCCTCTTTCCTCTTATAACCCTTACAAAATGGAGCAAAAACTGTCTCACAAAGTTCATAATCGGTCAATTTCAACTTATTGTTAATCTGTTAAAGATGATACATACATATAAAAAATTTGTATTAGATGGAGGTATATATATATGATTGAAATCGTAGTTCAATAATTCATACCGTGCAATTGACAAACTTATCGACGTAAAAGTGCCGTTCCTCATTTAAATAATAAGGATACTTTAGGTACCTTGGAAAATGATTGGCAAATATGCGGGGGGCTTTACCGGTATATGTTCGAATGCCCATACCTACAAGTGCATAAGAATATAGGACGAGTGCTTAAATAAACATCAATAGTTTATAAAACTAGTACTTCAAAGTAAGATTAAATTAATAACTCAAATTTTTCTTTAACTACCTGAAGCACCAATGCACAATCATAGAAATGTACATGTTTACCAGTTTCCTTAAACTTCGTCGCACAGATGCGTAAATAATTTAAAAGGTGGTTGTGTACTAATTTGCCCCATGGGATCCTATTGAAGATCTCATCGCACCATACCATACTTAAAAGTTCTTTGTTAATCTTTAGTCTGTCCTTAGGAAGTAAAAAGGTAATAACTATGTACAATAAAAATATTCTTTTAAATTTAATAATATTTTCATTTTTTAAGACTGTATTAAGTACAGTCTCAAAAGAATCTAAGATTATCTCTGTTGGCATGTCAAAGTACTTATTCCAAAATAATTGTACACAAAGCTCGTCTTTCTTTTAGAGAGAACCGATTCCATCACTACCATACAAACCTCCCAAAGCTAATATCAATGCAACCTCATCTTCTGAAATAGAAATATCTTTAATTCTAAATGAAAAATAACAATTTTTAGGATTAAATTTCTCTATGAGGAGAAAAATCAAATTGCTACACATTGGGACGCGTAGCATAGATAGTAGTGGAGTAAAACAAGTAGAATTTAAACATGTCTTCTGCTCAGATGTTAAATTTGAGAAGAATTGTGCAAATCTTTCCGCGTTACACACAACACGTGCCTACAAAATATATATTACTATGTCATCGTATTTTTCAAAATGTAAAAAAATATGATACTTAATGTCATAAAAAGAGGATAACATACCATGTCAACGTAGATGAAAGACTATTTCCAATACGATTGACCTAACGTAGACCCATTCAAAATAATTAATTAATTTCATAAGTAATACAATATAATATCAGAATGATACTTTTGACATTATATCAGAATGTATTGTATATAATGTCGGAAGGAACCTTCTAACGTGAGATAAAAAAAACATTTAGACAATGTCAAAAGGATCCTTCTGACATTAAATTCATAACAAAAATAAATTATATCAAAATGATTCTCTATGTACAATTTACATTTGACTAAAATAGTTTTGATCTAATGTCAGAAGGAGCCTTCTGACATTGACTAAAATAGTTCTGATCTAATGTTAGAAGGCTCCTCCTGACATTGGTTAAAATAGTTCTGATCTAATGTCAAAAGGAGACTTTTGACATTGACTATAATAGTTCTGATCTAATGTCAGAAGGCTCCTTCTGATATTGGTTAAAATAGTTCTGATCTAATGTCAAAAGGAGACTTTTGACATTAACTATAATAGTTTTGATCTAATGTCAGAAGCTCCTTCTGACATTTACTAAAATAGTTTTGATCTAATGTCAAAAGGAGCATTCTGACATTGAGTAAAATAGTTCTGATCTAATGTCAGAAGGCTCATTTTGATATTGACTAAAATAGTTCTGATCTAATGTCAAAAGATGCCTTTTGACATTGAATAAAATAATTTTGATCTTATGTCAAAAAGCACCTTTTGACATTGATTAAAATAGTTTTGATCTTGTGTCAAAAAGCACCTTGTTACAGCCTTTTATTATCCTGAAAATATCATGGTTAAATGATATGAGGACTACATCTTTTTTCCCCTAAACGTAATTAAATTCATCAATAATAAACTTTTACTATGAATATTTGCATTCCATTGGTAGAAAGAAAAAAATTATAAATTAAAATCAAATAAAATTGTCACTTTGAAGTATTCAATTTTTCCAATGTTCCTGTTGAAAGAGATTTAACAACATGCAAATAATGACAATAATTAATAAAAAGTCAAAAAAGAATTTGGACAAAATATTATGAAAAGTTTAGGGTTCGAATACTCCAAAACACATACACAAACACTTTCGATTCAAATTTCTCAAAATCTCCACACGGAGAGAGATAGAAAGAGACTTGAATCAAAATTATTTTAATAATTTCCATAACAAAGAAAGACAAAGATAGAAAAGGAGAGAGAGAGAGAGAGAAAGAGGGAAACTTGTAATATTTTCTACATCTCCCCAACGGAGAATCTCCACAACAAAGAAAGACAAATATGGAGAAACTTGCAAGTTTCTCACGTTCTCACAACGGAAAGAAATAGAGAGAGAGAGAGAGGGTAACTTACAATATTTTCAATATTTTCAACTGAAATTACAGAAATTTTTATGAAAGAGACGAGGATAAAACGGTAATTTCAATCAAAATTAACAAAAGGGTATTTTCGGAAGAAAAAAATAATGGATTACTGTTTTTACCGTTTTGGTAAAATAAATTAATTCCGAAAATGGTAAATTTATCGTTTTTGAAATTAATTGCTACAGTGTACCATTTTGATAAATATTTTCCCAAACTGTATCGTTTTGATAATTTTTTCTTTTTAATATCTACCAATTCATAGATGAACCAACAAATTCATTGAGATTATAACAACAACGAATTCACTACGAATACAAGTTTTAGGAATTAAAATCAACAATGCACCGAAACAGGACTTTGGACATAAGTTGCCCACGTGTGGGCCTAGTGTTGCACACAGTATCAAACGTACTACGTTTGAGATGGTCAAATTTTTTCCAAGGAATCATGTATCTTCCATTATTCCCGTCTGTAACACATGAAGAGGCTCCACGTCAAACGTTGTTGGAGAGGGAGAATTTTCTATTTTTAGGGAGATGCTATTAGCACCCAACCTCTTACTCATTACACTCTAATTTCTTAAATTATTTATCACCCTAATTATAGATTAGAAAACACCATTCCAGGATTACAAATTTTTTATTGAATTTATTACCTCAAAAGCATTATAACACATTTAAACAACTTCATCAGTTGTCCCCAATTAAGATTCGGTTCGTAAGAAATCCTAAATCTAACCAATAGATATCTAAACAAAAAAAAAAAATGAAAAAGAATTTTTACTGCCACTCCAACTTTTACTTATTCTAAATCCTTGATTTATTTTATTTTTAAAGGATTTTTCTAAAAACGTGTGCAATTTATGCTCAAATTCCAATTTCAGTGCATTATACATTTTAATTCTCAAAGCATGCATTTCAATTGAATTCATCACTTTTATAATTAATTTATTCACTGCTACATCAACAAATTCAAAGATATTAAAAGTGACGAACTCAAGAGTTCACAAGTTATAAAAATGATGAATGCATATTCTGGGAATTAAAATGAATAATGTTCCAAAATTGGAATTTCGTTCAGCACACGAAATGGAGATTCACCCCTAATTGGGGAGTAATAAGTTGGGGAACCTATAGGAACTCTCTTTTTTCATTGTAGTGATAGTGATTTTCATTGAAAAACACTTTCTTATTAAGTTAGTGATGAAAATTTCCTAACCTTGTAGCATCAAAAAACAATCTCTAATGCCACAGGGTTGAAGAGGATAAAATTCAAGAAGTTACCTTGATGGTTCCAAGGGCCATCAAGGTTTCTGTAGATGGGGGTTTTGTTTGTAACACTTGGGGAATCATCAAGTGTATGAAAGGGTACTACAGATGAATTCTCTTGATCAATCCTAGTTTGAGATCAATGTGCAAGGCTTTCCCTTATAATGGATTTTGATTTAACTAGTTGGTTCTTCAAGCACCTACAGTGCACACAAATACCCATGGAGATAATTTTCTTCAATCCCATTTTTTATATATATAATATTTAATTGCTTTGTGTCTGTGATTGGGTTGTATAGTTTAATGGAAGATGTGTGTATCTATGTAGCATGCAATGCATTGAGATGTATTAGATTCTCATGAAATTAGAACAACATAATACCTTTAGCCAATCCCAAATTTTTTTACTATTGTCAATCTAAATTCTAAACTTCAATTTTTTTTTTTTTTCTAAAACCAAAGTTCTCCATTTAGTGACATTTTCTCATTGTTTATTTAATTTTATTTTAAATACTTGATTAATTTGATATTAAGTTTTGTTTCATTTAAATTAAAATTTCCTCAAGCTCTATCAATGTTAATAACAACAAGAGGAAATTATTTTATAACCTACTATATTTATTTTTTCAGGATAATGGTTCTCATTGACAAAATAAAGGAACTAGAGTCCTCTCCAAATGATGAAGAAGGTGTTGAAATTGAAGAAATTGAGATTATTGAGGCTCAACAAGATTATCTTATGAATGAGAGTGGATCTAGTAATGTTAAGGTTGATAAGCCCCTATGGAAAGAAGTACAAATTATTGGATCCGTCAAAGGTAAAAGGTGTAGGGGAACAACCAATTGGCGATGCCCACATTGTAGCAAAGAGTGGTCCGGTACTTATACATGAGTATATGCTCATTTCTTTGGAGCGCTACCAGGTCAACCTGGGAAGAAGACTGATATATCAAGGTGTGTGAACTTCTTTTATCAGTAAAGAAAGGTGCTGAGGATGCTGAAAAGCAAGGATCATTCACTAATTTGAAGATTTCAACATTACATAACAATTCTCAATCTCCCAAAAAGAAAGGTACATTAGATGTTTTGTGTAAGAACCAAGAAACGTTTGAGGTGGATGCTAAAATCTTGAGGGCATTATGTGCTTGTGGCATTCCTTTTAATGTCCTAAGGTCTCCTTATTTTCACGAAATGGTGATGGCAATAAATAGTGGACCTAAGGTTATAAGTGTCCATCATTTGAAAAATCTAGGACAACATTGTTGGACAATGAGAAACAAATTTTGATAGAGATTTTACATGTGTTAAGAGACACATGACTGATAAATGGGGTTTCTATACTTTCTGATGGGTGGGCAAGTGTTAAAAATCATCCTTTGATCAATGTTATTGCTGTAAATAGCTTGGGGGCAATGTTTTTATATGTTGGAAGAGAAAACAGGGATGTTTATTGCATCTTTACTATTTAAAAGCAATTGATGAAGTAGGACCATCTACTGTTGTTCAAGTGCTCACTAATTATACTGCGAATTGTGTACTAGCTGAAAAAGAAGTTACAAAGGTACATCCTCACATCTTTCAGTCTCCTTGTGTTGTTCATATTTTAAATTTAATTTTCAAAGATCTATCAAAGGAATGATACTGGTATTCAGAGACATATACCAAATGCAAGGACATTGTGAAGTATGTTACTAATCATACGTATGCTTTAGCTATTTTTAGATCAAATTCCAAATTGGAATTACTAAAACTCAATTTGCATCGCATCATATAATGTTGAAGAGAATCATGGATGTAAGAGAAGGCTTGCTAACTACTGTGGTGCTCAACTCTTGGAAAGATTGGACTGCAAAGAATAGTCAAACAGAAGAGATGGGAAGGAAAATAAAATAGTGGGTTACTAGTGATGAGTTTTGGGTTTCAGTTCGATTGATATTGAAAATCACCAAGTCCATACGTGAAATGATTAGGCTTTGTGAGGTATATGAAGGTATGGAAGATATGTTTGGCAAGATAAAGGATAATCTCAAAGATTCGAAAAGCGCACACATATGTTTTCCTCCATTAAACATATAGTGTGAATAGAGGAACAAGATGAATGTGCCATTGCATACCCTTACTTATGCCCTCACACCTCATTACTATGATTCTAAATATATTGCAAGTCCTGCACCAAGAGGTTGAAAAAGATCAAGGCCTAATAATGATGAAGTTGTTGTTGAAGGTGTTATGAAAGCATTAAAGATCATTGCACAGGTACTTATTTCGAACTTTTGAATTCTACAATGTTCTTATTATTATTTTTTTATTGAAAATTTAAATTTATATATGTATCCATCGTTTGTTTTTATCAATTTTGGACAGGATGACCATTTACTTACAACATTAAGAAGTCAATTTGCCAAGTTCTCTTCAGAAAGTGCTTTATTTTTTAAGCAACCAACTAAAGTTGATGCTTTTATTGTGTCTTCTATAGTGGTGGATTTTCGAAGCAAGCAACCAAAGTTGATGCCTTTATCATGTCTTCTATAGAGTGGTGCTCGATTTATGGTGTTGAGACCATAAAGTTGGCAGAGGTAGCTCGTAAACTTTTATCCCAACCCGTGAGCACATCATTGGCGCTCTTTCATTCACAATATACAACGGAATAGACTAAATTTTGTACGTGCAGACAAATTAGTCTTCATTCACTCCAATCTCCGTATGCTATCAAGGTTTGGCAAGAAATATAAGGAAGGTCCATTCAAAAAGTGGGACATTGATCATAATGAAGGATTGATTGATGATTCAAGCACCCAACTTGAAGGAGATGAGATGGACTTCACTGGATGATAGGCTACTTGATTCCTCTCACCATGTTCTTTTTGGGAGTCAGTGGGCATTTACATTTTGCATGTTTTTTTTAATATATTTATTTGTTTAGTTTATTTTGACTAATTTGATATTCAAACTTGATGAGGATTGATATTTAGATGCTACTTTTTTAGATTTATCTATCCTTTAGTTTTATTTGATTATTTTAATATTCTATATATTTTATAATTTTTATTGTTTATATTTAGAATTTGGATCATCATATGAATTTTTTTTATATTAATTTAGAAATTTTTAACATTATAATTGGAATTCTAACTTGTATACTTGAAGTATATATATGCACTAACGAACCAACTTAGGAAACCAAAGCGAACTAAGAAACGAATTATCTCTACCTATCCCAACGAACCGGGTTCATTCTAGAATAACGAACCTCGAAACCGAATTCGAGCCAACGAACTAGGTAACATAGGTCTTATCTTTGTGGTAAGAAGGCCCAATCGGTAGGTAAGTAGTTCAGTCAAGGCACTCGTTCATCATCTTAGCTGACTCCTAACGATTTAATCATGTGTACAATTAATTGCCGATTAAATCAAAGGACCCTCAAAATTGTTTATTTATTCAAATTTTTAGTTAAATTTGATTAATTTTTTGTGACTGTGGTGGTATGGAATAAGTAAACAAATGAAGTATAAAAAAATAAAATTAATATTTGAGTATATTATTTATATAACACTTTGGAGGCGCTCTACATCCTAAGATATTTTTTAACTTGCCACTCTCGCATTTTCGCTCCCGTTTTGGTCATTGCATTGCTGATCAACTCAACCTAGTTGAGTCGAGCTAATTACTTATTAGAGTAGAAGAGTGGACATTTGTTATGAGCTCAATTATTCATCTGGTTGGATTGGGAGAGTATCTCAAGAATTTAGGAGTGGTTGACCATGTCAATTACGTTCTTTCCTAAATGGAAAACTTCCTATATTACAAGATTTTTCCATTAATTAACACGAAGATCCACAAGAGGATCATCTAGAATCCCCTTGGATAAGGAAAGGGGTAACATGTTTATGAGGTTAATTTAGGAAAGATATTAACTTATAAATAAAGAAGAAGGCCATGAAAGAGCGACATTTGGAGGATGGTTCAATTGTGTTAGTTATTATTTCCTGCAACTTTTATTCTTAACTTGAACATCGGATGGTGTTTGGCAGGTAACATACCAGTGCCCCAGATCGGTGAAGGAAAACGGGTTCACCATAAAGTTACCATTGACATGAGGTAAGCTTAGGAAAAGGCCTCGACAATATCATTGGTGAAACGAGAAAGGACCAAGCGATTTCCTAACATGTAATTCTCTAGACCTTTTGAAAATAATGTTTTACCAAAAATAACGATGAAAACATTTTGCATCGTGGTAGAATGGGATACCTTGGAGACAAGTATCCCCAACAAGATCTAGGAAATACCAATTCTTTTCCCGAAAAACCTTTTGTGTAAAGAGGTAGAGGTTGGTAGCTAGGTAGATCGAGTTTGTATTGTCAACTTGATAAGAGTATTAGACGTGGGATTTTATACCAGGGCTAGTTTTGGATCCATGCTAATTTGCAATCGTCGAGAATCTGACCATTGTATTCCATTCAGTCATGGATCTATTGTGAATGACACCAAGCTCTCCATGATACTTAACGGGTAATCACAGAAGAGTGATAGAAAGAGAATTGCCTGGCCTCAATGAAGACTGGGAGGTATATATATTATATATTTTAATAATGATAGTGAAAAGAGAAATGCCTTTACAAAGGGAAAAACTAAACATAAAGACATAAACTGATCATAACATATTCCAATACTCCCCCTCAAGCTAAAGTAAATATATCAACTAAGTTCAGCTTAACAAGATAAGAGTTAGTAACAGGAGGGCCAACAAATTTCGTAAGCATGTCAGCAAGCTGTTCTGAAGAAGATACGAATACTGTCTAGAGGGCACCAGATCGAACTTTATCCTTAAGAAAATGAACATCAACCTCAATATACTTGATTCTCTAATGAAAAACAGAGTCAGAAGCAAAGCATAATACCAGACTTATTGTCACAAAATACTTTGGAAGAACCAGAAATAGGAAATCTTAATTCTGTCAACAAATATCAAAGTCAAATAAGCTCACATGTGTCAAGGACTATAGCTTGATACTTAACTTCAACGAAAAAACGTGAAACCACACTTTATTTCTTACTTTTTCAGGAGATCAAATTACCACTATGAAAAGTACAAAAATAAGATATAATCTCATATCCGTAATAGAACCAACATAATTAGCATCAATAAAGTAAGACAAATGAGGTTGAGTAGTGGATAAATAAAAGAGTCCAAGATCTGGACACGACTTCAAGTAGCTACGAATACGATAAACAACATCAATATGAGAAATGTATGGAGCATGCATAAACTGACTAACTACATTAACCACAAAAGTCAAATCTAATCTAGTGTTAATCAGATATATCATACGGCCTACGAGTCTCTAATAAGAGAAAGGATCAGATAATAGATCACCAGATTCAATATAAAGACAATGATTCTGATCAATAGGAGAAGAGCAGGATAACAACCAAGCATACCAATGTCTTGAAGAATATTCAATATGTATTTATACTGAAATAGCGAACTACCATGATGAAAGCGGACCACTTCTATTCCCAAGAAGTACTTGAGATGACCTAAGTCCTTAACTTCAAAAGCACTATCCAATAACATATTTACCTTTTCAATCCATTGGGTATCATCTACAATCAAGATAATATTATCCACATTAATTAGAACAATAACACAACGACCATCCAATTCTTGACAGATAAAGCATGTATGATCTAAATGGCCTCTGGAGAATTCCATAGATAAAATGACCTCAGAAAAGCATTGAAACCAAACTCGCAGGAATTGCTTCAGGCCATACAAAGATTTAAGAAGACGACATACCTTCCTAGAAATCCCCCTTTAAAGACAAAACCCATGAGGGGGGTCCATATAGATAAGCTCAGTTAGATCACCATTCAGAAATGCATTCTTTACATCAAATTGGTGAAGAGACCATAAGTGACATGCAATTAAAGAGATAAGGAGGCGAATAGTAGAATGTTTAGCTACATGAGCAAAAGTAACACCAAAATCTTTTCCTAGAATTTGTGTATATCCATTAGCCACAAGGTGGGCCTTGTATCAATCAACAGTGTCATTTGTAAGATACTTGACAATGAAACCCATTTACAATCAACATTACGCTCCCTAGAGGGAAAGAGAACAAGCTCCCAAGTATGGTTCTTCTGCAAAGCATCCATCTCAGTAGTCTACTGAGGATCTTGTAAAACTTTTGAAATAGAATGAAGAACTCAAATAGAATCAATAGCAGCAAGGTAATCTTGATAAGAAGAGAAAAATCTTTGATAAGAAACAAACTAGGCAATAGGATGATCAGTAACACACACCTGCTTACTTTTGCGAAGTGCAATAGGTAAGTGAGACTCAGATACAGAAGGGATAGGAAAATGGATAAGAGAGAATGTACCTGACTCAAAAGAGGAAGTTGGTAAAGTTGGAGAAGGACGAAGGGGGGCAATGATGACGAGAGTAAACCTAAAGTGTTGGCAAAGATGGAGAAAATACCGAAGAAAGCAGTACTATAGGAGAAGGATCCTGCAAAGAAAAAAAGTCCTATAGAAGATGTAGGGAAATAAGGAACATTTTCAAAAAAGGTTACATCAAGGGAATGTATGACACGATAAAAAACAGGATCATAACACCAATACCCCTTCAACATAGAAGAGTAACCTAAGAAAACACATCAAATGACTTTGCCATCTAATTTCATGCAATGAGAGATCTTATCCTGAACAAAACAAGTGTACCCAAAAACTCTAGATGTAATATGAAAAATGGTGCTATCAAGACGAAGAACATGTAGTGGTACTTGACTTCCTAAGGTGCAACTCAAAATGCAATTAAGAAGAAAAGTTGCGGTGAGGACAACCACATTCCAATATAACTTAGGAGCATGCATTCCTTGAAGAAAATAACGGACAATGTTCATAAGGTGATGATTCTTACATTCCACCACCTCGTTCCACTCAGGGTTGTAGGGACAAGTCAATTGGTGAAGCATACCATACTCATGAAGATGAAAACGAATCCCATTAGAGATATATTCTCATCTATTGTCGAATGTAAGAGATTTTACAGTAACGTTGTACTGGGTTTGAATCATTTTAAGAAAGTTAACAAAAGTAGATAACACACCGAACCGAGAACGCATCAAATAGACCCAAGTACAACAAGAATAATCATTTATAAATGTAACATAATACTGATGACCAATAAATGCAGTAACAAGGAAAGACCCCCACACATCAGAATGAATCAAATCAAATATTATATTAAATCGATGCATATGAGAAATATAAGAAGTATGTGTTTAGAATGCTCAAACAGTGCATTGAAATTTGTGTCCACTATAAGAACTTTTTAAAGTAGGAAATAAAAAATATAAGTGCTAAAAATTAACATATCCTAAGTGAGTATGCCATAAGTCTAAAGATTGAGAAAAAAATGTATAACTCCCAGAGGAAGAAAACACAAAAGTAGGAACAGCAATATGAGGAGATCCAAACAAGTACAGCTCATCTCGCTCATATCTCTTGCCAAAAATCTTCATCGAAGTCAGGTTCTAAAAAATACAGTGAATAGGAAAAAAGTCACGGAACAATTTAAAGATTTTGTAATACTACTCATAGACAAGAGATTAAGAGAAAGATGAGGAACATGAAGCATAGAATCAAGAGAAATACCAGAAGATAAGGGGATCATAACCTTGCTGTGTATACCATAAGGGATCCATCAGCAAGGCGAACCTTCCTAGGAGTAACGAGAAAAGTAAAAGAGGTAAAATGGCTAGACTCACCGATCATGTGATCAGAGACACTAAAATCAATAACCCATGTCAAGGGAGCTGGATCCCACTAAGATACGTGAAATGAAGAAAATATATCTGGAGGCGTGGTAACTGAGGCCACAGTCGAAGATGATCGAGTATGAACATGGATCTGATCTCGAACAATAACGATAATCTAGGTCTGAAGTTGCTACAAATCAATAGTGCCAAGAGAAATAGAAGGGTTAGTAGTCAAAACTGGTGATGAATCTACAGTGGCAACACGGAGAGTCTATTGCCCCAAAAGAGTATCATTAGATCATAACAAGTGAAGGTAGAACTGAAACCAATAGGCCTTCTCATGGCAAGTCTTCCCACAATGACTACAAATGAAACCACTCCCTCAACCAAGACACGGCCCCCATGGTTACGACTCCCAACTTCTTGAGTACGAGAGTCAAAGGAACTTGAATTGGCCGCAATAGCCATTTGATCTGTTGCTGTAGTAGAAGGAATACCCAAAGTCTAAGTCTGAGATGAACTACACAACGATGACGCTCATCACTATCAATAGTCACAAAAATCTCAAATAATGGAAGCAAAGGATAGGTGTTAAAAATCTGTATTCGAGGTGCCTCAAACTTGGGGTGTAAGCCCATGAGAAACTGGTATGTCTGATGGCAAGCAATTCTCTTAATCACATATCTAACTACCTTTACAAACAACTCAACCATAGACTCATAATGAGATAACTCATCTTATCGAGATTGAGGAAATCCAAAATAATCTACTACACTCTGAGTCCCCTGAATAGCTTGGACAATATCTTGATAAAGCTCATAAATCCATGAATCATTCTGAGCATGCGCATATGTTTGAGTGAGAGCTGACCACAAAGATGAATAGTCTCATGGTACATAAACATAATGCAGATCGACTATTCCATAGTATTAAATCACCATCTGAAAATAATACAATTATCAATTTACCATTGTTTATAATTAGGATCAATAATAGGTGGCTTGGTAACATTATTTGCCTTGACTTCCCAAATAGTATCTCATAGATTGTGACCAAGACTGAAAGTTTCAATCATCCAAAAGGGCAGTAATTATATGTTGGGCTGAGGAGTTGTGCCCAAAATAAATATTTGTTTCATTGTTCTCTTGATTCAATATCATAACTTTCAAAGACAAATGAATAAAAAAAAGTAAAACAAGAAGAAAGTGTAGAAAGACTACACGTGGTCTCTAGATAATTGAAGAAAATGGAGAAAAATCGACACAAAGAACTGAACTCACAGTAGCCTCACAAAAAACAAAAGTTCTCCACAAAATGGAAGAACAAAACAAATATCGAAAGATTTGGTTTGAAGGGAGGTCGCATGCAAACCGAAGTCCAATGTGTGATCTTAAAAGAAGGAAGGGGACAACACTAGTCCACAGCAGCCACTAGCAAAAACAGCATCACAACAAACTTGCTTAGTACTGTCACAAGGCTACACACCCCTGTCTCACAGCACAGAACTATCACACAACAGCACAAAAACTATCACACGGTAGCACAGAACTATCACACAGCCCTGTCACAAGAGGCTAACAGTCCAATCATAGTCACATAGTCCTATTGCAAGGCCCTTAAAACTATTGCACAGCCCACATAACTTTCACACAACCTTAAACTCACAGCCAGAAGCCCTATCGCAACCCACAACACTATCGCAGTGACCTCTTGGTAGTATGGAAAACAGGCTACAGTGTTGGCTTATTACAAAGACAACCAACTAGTTCTATCGTAGCATGCGAGTAGAACACTTCAGGCTAAAAAGTAATAATAAGAAAAAAAATCCTGATAGGGAAAACTCTTAAACGAACCTGTTGCTAGGTGTGTTTGGTTCCAAAATCAAACGACAAAGTTGGGGGAAAAGAGAGTAAGGTGATGAAGCTTCAAGGGACCAAAAAACCGAAGAGAATAGACCCAAGATAAGTTGTCAATGGGGTTCTAGGGCTCTGATACCAAGAAGAGTAATAGAAAGAGAATCGTCTAACCTCAATGAGGGCTGGGAAGTGTATATAGTATAATAATACTAGTAAAAGGCATAAATGCCCTTACAAAGGGAAAAACTAAACATAAAGGCAAACTGATTATAACATATTCCAATAATCAGAAACACATGTGACAATTCCTAATCGTGACAAAAAAAACCAATGATGTTAAGTTCCTCATCAATGAATTAATGGAACCCAATAATGTTTTACCTTGGATCATGGTAGAGCATTACCCCACTGAGAGGTACGACATAGATCGATAATTAATCATGACCTTGTCACCTTAGAGACATGCCCCCTAGGGAATTAATGGGACCTAGTAATGTTTTACCCTGGATCATGGTAGAACATTACCCCACTGAGAGGTACAATATAAATCGATAATTATTCATGACCTTGTCCCCTTAGAGATATTCACCCCTCCCTCTTAAGCATTAACCTAATTAAAAAACAAAAACCAAAAATACAAAACAAAACAAAAATGATCAAAGAGACCAGGCATAAAATCAAGAGCAAACAAAATTAACACACCCCCCATATGTAATCTTAAGATTAACAACACAATCTCATCTTCCCACAAAATCATCAAAAAAAAACTCCCATAAACTTCGATGTTGTGGCATCAATTATATATATATTTCTATGAGTTATATGTTTGATGATGATGATTGTCTTTATTGTTCAACTCTACATTATTTATCTTAGTTATTACTCATGTTTATTTGTACAAATCATGTCGCATAACATAAACATAGAGTTTTCTCATATTGGATGACCACTCTAGGGTTCGTTGAATACTACCATGGCCCTAAAAATTTATAGAGTAACCCTACCGTCGATCAATGAACTATTTAGTGCTACCTTCTTGATAGTAAGAGTCTGTCCTTTATAGAAGGCAACTCCAACTCCAGAAGTTGTCTTCTGGAAGAAATAGAAGCCTAGAGCCTGAAAAGCTACATCTAACATAAGCTTGTTTGTTACTAAAGCACATAAACTAGATATTGATGTTCGTTTGATAACTTTTTATTGTTAAATTCTGGTAAAATGATTAAAATACCCTTATTGTTGATAATGCGCTCAGAATGCACCAAAAATGATCAGAATACTTTAATAAATATATAATTACACTAAATATATATAATAAATTTATATTAAAAAATTATAAATATAATTATTTTTAATTTAAATAAATTTATAAATTTTATAATTCTATCAATTTTCGACAACATCTCTTAAAAATGGACATGTGAAATTTTCTTGATAAAGAAAATACCTGCATAATATATAATCCAACATCCACATAAAAATGAAGGGTGTTTTCGTAATAAAGTAGTGATGATGAATTTCTTTTGGTCTTGGCAGTAATGATGAAGGGTATTTTGGTAGTAATCCCCTTTTGGAAGATGAAGGGTATTTTGGTGATTCTTTTTATTTTTTAAGATTAAGTTTGGTTAAAATTTGATTAAAGATAAATGGTATTTTGGTAATTCCCTTTTATTTTTTAAGATTAAGTTTAGTTGAAAATTTGATTAAAGAATAAGGATATTTTGGTAATCTCTTTTTGTTTTTTAAGATTAAGTTTGGTTGGAAAATTGATTAAAGATGAGGGTATTTTGATAATTCCCTTTTGTATTTTAAGATTAAGTTTGATTGAAAATTTGATTAAAGAAGAAGGGTATTTTGATAATCTCTTTTTGTTTTTTAAGGTTAAATTTGATTAGAAATTTGATTAAAGATGAAGGGTATTTTGGTAATTCCCTTTTATTTTTTAAGGTTAAGTTTAGTTGGAAATTTGATTAAAGATGAAAGGTATTTTGGTAATTATCTTTTTTTAATATTAAGTTTGGTTGAAAATTTGACTAAAGATGAAGGGTATTTTGGTAACTACACTTAAGCCGATTTACGTTTTTGGCCTCACACCCCTATTGGACGACTTCCATTAAGAGTTGTTTTGGGCTTCATTTGAAATTCGTGGGAGCAAAAAAAACCCAAATAAACATCATTCATCGAGCTTTTTTGTCTTAAAAGCAAAATAAACAAAAAAAAAAACTGACTCCTCATGGCCAAACGAACAAGCTTTAAGTTTTACAACTTCTTTCAATTACAAGTATTAATATTAAAGAAAATCAATATAATAAAACACAATTGAGCTGGAACAGTTGTATGTGACACAAACATCCAATCAACTACAATGTTGTGACAGACAAATCCAACTACAAACCTCCCATCAAACTATAGTGTCATGGGAACCCACTTTATTTCCTTTATTCTTCACCTCCTCTAATTTTACTATATTTTCTCTTCTACCCCTTTAATCCATTTAATTATTTTTCATCTTTTACCCTTTTAATATCATTTTTTAATAATACCCCTCAAACTCTATTTTTCCATTTTTACCCCTTTAACCCGAAAGACAACGCCCTCCTCTAATTTTATTATATTTTCTATTTTACCCCTTTAATTCATTTTATTATTCTTTCTCTTATCCCTTTAATCTCAATTCTTTTTAATAATACTCCCTCCATCAAACTATAGTTTCTTGGGACTCATTTTATTTTATGTCTTCTTCACCTCCCCTAATTTTACTATATTTCATCTTTTACCCCTTTAATCCACTTTATTGTTTTTTATCTTTTACCCCTTTAATATCAAATTTTTTATAACAAGTTTGTGGGTTAAACCTCCCATCAAGCTATAATTTCATAAGACCCACTTTATTTCTTTTATTCTTCATCTCCTCTAATTTTACTATATTTTCTCTTTTACCCCTTTAATCCATTATATTGCTTTTCATCTTTTACCCCTTTAATATCAATTTTTTTATAATAGTTTTGTGGGTTAAACCTCCCATTAAGCTATAATTTCATGGGACCCATTTTATTTCCTTTATTCTTCACATCCTCTAATTTTACTATATTTTCTCTTCTACCCCTTTAATCCACTTTATTGTTTTCATCTTTTATCCATTTAATCTCAAATTTTGTATAACAGTTTTGTGGGTTAAATCTCCCATCAAGATAGAATTTCATGGAACCCACTTTATTTCTTTTATTCTTCACATCCTCTAATTTTACTAAATTTTCTCTTCTACCCCTTTAATATATTTTATTATTTTTCATCTTTTATCCCTTTAATCTCAATTTTTTAATAATACCCCTCCAACTCTATTTTATTCCACATTTACCCCCTAAACCCGAAAGAGGATGCCCCATTCTCTAACTTTACTATATTTTATATTTATATCTTTAATCCACTTTATTATTTTTCATCTCTTACCCTTTTAATCTTAATTTATTTAATAATACCCATTCCATCAAGCTATAGTTTCTTGGGACCCACTTTATTTCATTTATTCGTCACCTCCCCTAATTTTACTATGTTGCCTCTTTTACCCCTTTAATCCACTTTATTGTTTTTCATCAGTGTCGCATTTTCAATTTACGAATGACACTTTAGTCTTCCTGGATGCCTCGATGTATCTGACTAGGAGATTAAGTGGCCTCAATTTTTGGAATACCGGTGAATATGAGAAAGGGCAAGGTATTAGTGGTTGGAAGTATTCCTATTGTGTCCTTACTAGCAACTTCTGGGGTGCCAAGTGAGCATTCTTCCTAATACTTACTTGGGACTTCCACTAGGAGCTTCATTTAAGAGATTAGCAATTTGGGATGCCGTGATCGGAAGGGTGGAGAGGAAGTTATCAACATGGCAAGCGAATTACTTATCTAAGGGGAGTAAGTTGACATTGATTAAGAACGTGTTGTCGAGCATTCCAATTTATTTCCTATCTCTATTCTCATTGCCTAAAAGTGTGGAATTAAGGTTAAGCAAATTGTTTCAAACTTTCTGTGGAATGATAAAGAAGGGAGGTGGAAGCAACACCTAGTGAGTTGGAAGCAAGTTTGCGCTGATAAAAAGAGTAGCGGATTGGGTGTAAGGAGGTTAGACGAGGTCAATTCGACTCTTATTGAAAGTCGTTTTGGAGATTCGGTGTGGAAGGTGACAATCTTTGGAAACAATTTATAGCGGCAAAGTTTGGGAGTGAAGCATTTGGGTAGGAGAATGGGGTGGTCAAGACTTCTCACAAGTGTGGTTTGTGAAAAAATATCATGAAAATCCTCCCAGTCTTCAAGGTAAGAACTCATTTCAAGGTTGGTAAAAGTAACAGAGTGAGATTCTGGGAAGATGTTTGGTGTGGTACTCACCCTCTTAGGGAGGACTTTCCATATTTATATTCAATCTCTGCTAAGAAGAAGTTACCAATCTCAAGTTTTTGAAGGGTTACTGAAAGAGAATACACTTGGGATTATGGTAACGATTGGGAGTTGGAGGAAGTTGGTAGGTTAATTGTTTGCACTTCTTTTATTGTTTCTAGTGTGGAGAGAGAAGATGAGAGAGTGTGTACAACGAACAAAGAAGGAATGTTTTCGACAAAGTCATTTTTATAAGTCCTTGTGTAGAGACGAAGGGTCATTTTTTCCTAATGTTACTATTTGGGGCCCGAAAGTGCCAAGGAAGGTAGCATTCTTTAGTTGGACTGCAGCGCTAGGCAGAATTCAGATAGTGGATTTGCTAATGAGGAAAGCTATGTGCGGGGTGAATGGTTGTTTGTTGTGTTTGAGAGATGGGGAATCTTCGGATCATCTTCTTCTTCATTGTAGATTCACGTCCGAGTTTGGGCTCATTTCTTTACATTGTTCGATGTGTCGACTTGGGAGTCTAGAACAGTCAAGGATCTTTTCACATCTATTGGATTATTTCTCGTTGGTGTGAAGAGGATATTGTAGAGCATCACCCCTTTTGCTATTTGTTGGAAGGGGAAGGGGGGGGGGGGGGGGGGGGGCGGGTTGGAAAGAACGAAATAGTTGTATCTTCAATGGTAAAAGTAAAGAGTGTGAGGAAACAATTTTGGTTATCTTTGATTTTATATTATTTTGGTCTCAAGTATTCAAGGAATTTAGGGGGGTGTGTTGTATTACTGCCGAGTAGTCGTCCCTGTGGGATAGGGTGTGTTGTATTACTGTCAAGTAGTCATCCCTTGTAATGGTCTCCGCTTGGTTGGTCATCTCAACCAATCTCGCTTTATTATCTATGAATCTTTGCATATCAAAAAATTATATATGTTTTTCATCTTTTACCCCTTTAATCTCAATTTTTTTATATAATAATACCCCCTCCAACTTTATTTTTTTCGCTTTTACCATTGACCCGAGAGAGGATGCGGCACGGGTGAACTCTAGTATGTTAATATTACACAAAATTAGCATAGGGACAACTCTTTTAGTTTAGAAAAGTTATATTACCACTCCAAGCACTCACTACACAACCATCCTTCCTTCAAGCCATGCCATAAATTATGGGGTATGCCATGCAAAAAAGGAGCTTTCCCACACCACTCATCTAAACAAAATGTCTCTTTTTTTCATCTATGTAAACCAAGCAATGAGGACATTGCTTGAAAAGACCTTGGGTCTCAAGAATGACTTCTTAAATGATTGTACCTAATGATAAATTAGGAGATGGACATGAGCCAAATTCATGAAACCCATGGGACAAGCTTGAAGGTCTGCGGTTAGTTCGAGTAGACTGAGGCCTTAGCAAGAACCCAACCCAAATTTAGATCAGGTCAGCCCAAATGATTCTGTGCCAGATTTTGCACCTTTAGGCTTGAGTTGGGTCCCTATAAATGGCAACACAGTGAGAAAGAAACTTAGTTGCATGAAACAGGAACGAGTGGGGGTTGGGAGAGACTCAAGAGTAAAAGTAGGGAAACAGTTACTGCAAACCAATTTTAATTGAATTTATTTTAGGAAGCAAGAGAGGAAACGAAATACCAAAACAAGAAAAGGAACCAGGGTGGCACATAAGATAAAAGGTTCTTGCAACTAAGGTAAAAAGAATCTAAACTAATTACTTCACTAAAAATTCTGATAGGCCATTGGAAGCACAAATCACAATTATAGTCTGGAAAAAAAGAGTAAGAAATAAAGGGTGAAATAAAAAGAGTGAAAGAAAAGGTGGAGAAGTTTGTGTATGATAATACCAGAGACCTGAGGTCAAGGCCTCACCTTCACACTTGATATCTCTTATAAAGGGGGGAGATGAAGAGAGTTTAGGGACTAGATTGAGTATCTCGGTGATTCAGTATCCTTACCTTCTTTTTTTGTGTGTTTAAAAGCTCAAGTGTGATATTTCACAAAAATGTGTGACAAAGAGGTCTATTTAATTCAACTCATCCACAATTAAAAAAAAACAAGATTAAACAATATTATGTGCGATATGAAAAGAAATAAATGCCTCCGGATACAAGATTAAACAATAAACTTATGATTTCATTTCAAGATGCACAAATATTGGATATATAATACAACAAATTCTGAAAGAGAAACACAACACCTAATTGCACATTCAAATTGTCCTCTCTGAATTGATGAAAAAGCATTTAATCATGTCTTCCCAACATAGTTATTAGTTTCCACAAGAACTTCAATGTAACATATAAAGAGAATAAAACAACGGTAACGATAGCAATCTCAAATACCTCTGAAGTTCAGTTAGTCTTCATATCTGGTATTCAACCAATTTGCACTTTCTACAACATCCATAGATGAACCTCTCACCTTACTGGTTTCCCTTGTATCTTCATACATCTCTAGTGCATTGGACATGGCATGATCAGCCAGGCAATGTTTTTGACTTCAATGGTTCTTTTGGATTGGAGTCAATCCCCCCTCTTTCCCCATAGTAGAAAAGAAAAGATACAATTCAATATCATTATTCAAATGAGCCTTCAACATGTCCAATCTCTAATCCAGCTGAAGGTCTGACCATCTGCTCAATTGTTTTCCTCATTTGTTCAAAGCCAAATATACAAACAATTTCATGTCTTACTAAAGCTTCATTTTATATGTTCTATCAATGGAGTTGCACTTGCCACTGCATTCTCTGACGAATGCCTCAGCTTAATGAGTTGCCTTGGATTTCTAGTAGTCTTCAGTACATCAGACATTGCTTGGGCTTTCCGCATTATGGATGATCTAAATTCACGCGACTCATTCCCATTTTCCCTTTTATATGTGTTTGGCAACTTTGTTGAATGTGGAATAGAAGCCATCTTAGCAGATAGTTTATTGGCCAATTCAACCATTCCCGACTTCTTCAGCTCTTCAATCAATTTCCGATAAGTAAGGTACTGAGGAGCGATCCCCCTCCGGATCATATCCTCAAACTCCACACACGCTTCATCGAATCTATGTAACTTGCAGAGTAAATGAACTAACATGGTACATGTGGGAAGGTCCAAATCATAACCCCTATTTCTCATTTCCTGGCTTACCTGCACTGCCAAGTCCAACCTCTCCTGCTCACACAACATCTTGATCAAGAGATGGTAAGTGAGACGATCAGGCACGTACCCAGATTCAATCATCTTAGTATAAAGATTCATCCCCTCTTCAATTTTCCCAAATCTCGAGAAGTATCGAAAGAAGTAGTTATATGTTGTGGGGGTGGAACAAACCCTCTCCCTATCATCATCTTAAGAACCTTACTCGCCCCAACGAGGTCTCCCGCCTTGCAAAAACCCTTGACTAAAGAATTGTACGTAGAAACAGTAGGACCTGACTCAGAAACCAACAATCTTTCGATCATCCCTAACGCCTCCTTAAACCTTTTGGATTCCCCTAATGCATCAACAATTGGATTATATACAATTGCATTGGGTTCAATCCCTCCCCTTCTCATCTCTCCAACCAATTCCATTGCCCTCTCTACTCGACACAACCGACAGTATCCTTCAACAAGGGTACCATAAGTTACAACAGTTGGACTCACATTCTCCTTCTTCATCTGCTCCCATAGCCGTTCGGCTTGTTTAAGCTTCCTTGATCGAAACCATCCATTGAGGAGGATATTATAAACCCGTATGGAAGGAATCCATTGGGGTTCCAATTCCCTCTTTCGATCACAATACTTTGAAGCAGCACTCACAAGCCCTTCTTTACAAAGGGAATCTAATAGAATCTCAAACAAATCTGAATTCGAAACAGTAAAACGATTTGGATCTAAATTCTGAGCGAATTCTAAGGATCGAATAGCGGGCAAGGGCATACCTGCACGGGCGTAACGTCTGATGAGGATTGCAAAAGTTTGGCCAGAGATCATTGAGGGTGCCTCGTCGGTCTTCATTCGATCAAGCAACAGAGACCAGGCCGAATCAAAGTCTCTGGATTTGGCAAGAAGTTCGATCATGGAGTTGAAGATGGGAGCAGTGGAGGAATAAGAGGGTTGTTGTTTCTCTGCCCATTGAAAGAGAGTGAAGAGGGGTTTGGGAGAAGAGTCAAAGTGGGTAAAGATTGATTGTAACAGAGTTGGACCCGGTTTGATACCAGTCTGATCCAGGGCGGTTTCAAGAGCTGGACCGGATGAGAGGTTATGGTCTCTAAGGAGGTTGCAGATGGTGGCACAATCCCTCTGAAGAAGGCTAAGGTTAGGGTTTGGGTTTAGTGGTGATTGTTGAAGGTCGGGTGGTGGCTCCACGTGGTGATTTGGATGTGGCGGCCACTTGATGAGGGGATTTCCAGGTACAGAGAGCCATGATTGATTGGAGAAGAGGCGGTGAATGGGCAGGAGGAGATTAGGGTTCCGTTTTTTTGTCCGGACTACCGTTAGAGCGAAAAAACTTAACATCTGCACCTTCTCTCCTAGTCTATAGTTTTCTCTAGAAGAAAAGTTGCACAGCAGTAGTTTTGAATATGAGTCGTGATAATCCGACTTACTCCGAAACCTCTTCTGTCCTCTCCTCGACATACAAAACTATACCTTTTATGAAAAATTGTAGTAATATATTTCCTCGAGAGCACATCTACGATTCCCGAGCCTATCACATCAGGTAAGTTGATTGACTAGCCACACATGACTGTTAAGTCAGATTATCAATACTCTTTGAATTTTGATAGTTTATTTTTTGAGACCCAGGTTATGGAGGAGAAATTTATTGAGAAGCATTATCTTT
Organism: Akebia trifoliata; assembly: GCF_017979445.1. Classification (NCBI taxonomy): domain Eukaryota; kingdom Viridiplantae; phylum Streptophyta; class Magnoliopsida; order Ranunculales; family Lardizabalaceae; genus Akebia; species Akebia trifoliata. The sequence goes on from NW_028236860.1 coordinate 25,980, forward strand.
CTTAACATAATAAGATTTTAAGCCTTCTTAAGAGTCGTTTTACTCAAATGAATTAACATATTAGCAATTCAATTCAACCCCCTGAATTCCATGTAAAAACTCATATCCAACACACATACACACACACACACACACACACAAAAAAGATTTGTACTGGAATAATCTCAAGAGTGTACCTCATATCATATGACCTGATGTGAAAGTGTGTAAGAATCATAAATGTTTTTTAACTTGTATCTCGATGAGAAGCATTATGGTTCCTACATACATACTTTCATGCTAGGATGTGAGATATGAGGTACAATCTTGAGGTCACTTCAACATTATTCAAATAAATAATAATAATTGTAAAGGGTAAAAGATGTAAGTGATCTGAATCTTACACGTGTCTTAATCTGAACACAAGTTAGGGCATATTAATGGAGAATCTGCTTAGAGCAAGTGATGCCTAAATAGGATCAGCAACTCAATAAGTCGCAATATTAGATCTGCCTAAATGCAGGTCAGAGTTAGTATCTACCCTTACCCAGCTTGAATGGCACAACTAGACTGACTGCATCCAAATCCTAGTCCATCTCCATCCTGTCAAGATGAGGGATAGATCATGAGAATCTCAGAGCATTTTGGCAAAATCAATTCGATTACTTCCTTGGTATGGAGTTTCCCTAATCTGATCCAAAGATTTGGAGGATCAAGGAGAGGGTCCCTAAAATCTAGGGATCATAGGGAAGTCTTATATAAGGGAGAAAGATCAATGGAAGAATGACCTCTTTTTTGTATCGGGAGAATTGAGAGTTTTACTTTAAAGAAAATTATCCTGATTTTTATCTGACTTGGGCATCGGAGGATTCTTGAGGTACCACACCAGTGCTACCAAATGGCTGGAGGAACGGGGAGACGCCATCAAAGTTACAAATCAAGTTGTTGTATGTAAGCTTAATTACCTCTACATTTTTGGCGTCATCTGTGATAAAAAGAAACTCATTTTTTACTTCCACTTTTCTGAACCGTAATGGTGAGATCCAAAAGTTTCGGTGAAACAGTCAAACCTTACACCTTCACCTACTACTTCAGCTACTGAAACTTTATTGATGGCTCAAATCATAGAGACGAAAAAGTGGCAGGAAGATATGCAGTATAGGATGGATGCCCTGAGTACTAAAAATTAGACTTTGAACTAGCATTTGGAGGTACAACAGAAGTAGAAAATAAGATTTGCCCCAACGTCATACTGAAGATAGGGAAGACCATGTTTTTAAAGGGAGCGATGGCTCTAGGTCTATTGGAAAAAGAGATGAAACCGAGCTTGTTACTACAATGGCAACTCATATCAAAGTAATAGTTGGCCTGACTAGGGAGGAGATCAAAGATATGATTAGAAAAGAAAAGGAAGCAGGAAAAAGCATTAAAGTGGGGTTGGCCACAGAATAGGCCATTAAGGGAATTTAGAGATCTCATTTCACAACTAAGCTCTTAACAATAGAGATGTCAAAGAAGTTTGTAGTACTTTGATTCATTCTTTTTATCAATATGAAGGACCAATTGAACACTTGTACCACTTTCGACATATGTTAACTTTGTGGGAAGGGAAATGAAGCCTTAATGTGTAGACTTTTTCTATTTGTCTTGCATAGGATTGCTCACCTGGTTCCATAGATTTTCTAGTGGGACTATTACTTTTTTTGAAGAACTCTGCACAGCCTTCGTTACATAGTATATAAGCAATGTAAAATAGGGTGGAAATGTTGATACCCTACTTAGTATGAAGCTAAACCAGTGGGAGACCCTTAGAGACTTTACGAGAACATTTTGGGAGGAAGCTATGGCAATAGAGAACAATGACGAGAAAATAATTGTGGTTGCATTCTGAAATGCCTTGTCCTCCGATTTAGGGTTGTATAAATGAATGGTGAAGAGAACGCCTAAAACTTTAGCAGAGTTGGCTAAAAGGGAAGAGAAGTACATTAGACTGGAAGATGATATCTGATCAATGTCTCAAAACACTAATTTATCCGCACATTTCCTAGACATTTGTCTAGATTTGCATCATTATTTTATTATATTAATAAAATAATCATGTTAAGCCTTGAACTATCACATTACATGTTCTACCATGTTAAATGTGCATATTTGCAAGAAATAAATGCATTTGTCAAAAATTTGATTACGCACCTTGTTCACTTTTTAGGTTGAAGATGTAATCAAAATTAAAATATCAATTTTGCATTATAACTAGGAAGACCAATGGAGCAATCCAATCAAAACTTAACCCCAAAATTGTTGACGACCCCACCCGATGGTAAGTAATCACCATGCGCCAGTGGAATTAAAGTTGGTCGCCCTAATTTTTTGGGATTTCACTCTACACGTGAGATTATTCGGAATAGTGATGGTGACTCAAAAATGATCCTTCCAAAAGCTCAAATTTCTATAATTAAGGCCTTTCCCAATTTTAAAAAAGTATTTGGTCCTTAGGACTTTTCCCTTGCCCCTCTTCCTTTAACCTAAGGCCCTAGGCCTTTTCTCTTGTATTTTTCATTTTTAGTGTAGACACCCCAATTTGAACGGGCCCATATTCGAAAGGGCCCCAAAATAACAATGTTTCAATAAAAGTGGCCAACGGGCCTTGATGGCCTGAATCATCGAAACATGACATCTTCGTCAGAATCAAAGCCTCTAACACCTCTCAATGGGTTAGTAGGTCCACTAAAAGGATTTGGCATGCTCTCATTTACCCCGTCCCATTCAAAATATCGATTTTCCAAATAAATGGGCCAACGGGCCTCAAAGGTCCGAATCACTAAAAAGTGACAATTTCATTGAACCAAGGCCACCAAGACCATCCAATGGTCTAAGGGACCCGTCAAAGGGATCGGACCCACCCCACGTCGACCCAACCTTCGCCGCTCCACACTTATAGCCACAAAATTGATAAATTCTCCGACGAGCCCAAAAGGCCCAAATTGTCAAACACGTGGCATTTTTGGATCAAATCAATAACTTCAAGGAAAATACAAAAAAATTAAAAAGGTGAAACTTGGGAAACCTGCCCTTCATCCATCATCCACCACTTCACCTCGAAATTCGCAAATACCCTAAACCCATCTAAGGCCCATAAACCCTCAATTATCCAAAAACCAATTTCTTACCTTATCTCCTAACTTAAATCCAATCCCACACCATCTAAAAACCTAAAACCTATCCACCCTCAAAAATCCAATCCAAAATGACCCCAACCAAATCCAAAAAACCCCTAACCTTTCCTAAAATCCAAGCCAAATGCCCCTAAGCCCAAACCCATATTCAATTCATACATAACCCACAACCTTAACCCATAAACCATAACCCACATCACCCAATCACTCTTTTACCATCAAAAGGTGACACATGTCATCATCCCTTCTCACCTCCCTCATCAAACCAACCACCCATCACTTTTCTCTAAAAAACTTAACTACCCACATCACCTTTTCTCTAAAAAATCACATCAACCCACACCCTCCCCTAACCTACCCTCATTAATCCCTATAAACCATATTCTCTCAAATCAAACACCATCAACCCACACTCCCCTAACCTACCTTCATAACTCCCTAATCCCTATTCTCTCAAATCAAACACATCAACCCACACCTCCCCCTAACCTACCATCATCATACCTCTCCCTAATCTATCATCATCATTTCCTATAAACCCACATCTACAACCTAAACCTACACCCATCCTCTCAAATCAAATACTCAACCTCTCCCATCAATTAAATCTAAATCTCTAACATCCACACATCATGCCACATGTCACCATCTCCTTCAACCTCCCAACCACCTTCTTACACCCTCCATTCTCTCAAAGTCAAACACCACTCTATCAACCAACCACCCTCTTAAACACCCATCATCTCACCTTACCAAACACCAACTCAAATGGTTTGGGTAAGATTCAAATCATTGGATCAAAACCCCACCCATTCTCACTCATTACAAAATTACCCTCAATCCCATTCTAAATTTCATACCCTTCACCTCTAAACCAATGCCATTAGCCATTCTCCTAACTCTTCACCCCATTATACCCCCAAATACTCTCCCAACACCTATAAATACCCCTCTCCTCCTCCCAAAGATGGTTATCAAGTCTCATAAGAAAAATATTTTCTCTACTCCTCTCTATCACTTTCTCATACTATCTTCTAAAAAAGAAATTTCACTTTCATATTACACTAAGAATTTAAGAAACATAGAAGAAGAAGGAAGAAAAGAAAAGAAAGGAGAACCTTGAAGATTCAAGGTGGATTCAAGACTTCCCCTCCCCTCTCTCTCTAATCTCCTTCTCTTCCCTCTTCTACCATCTCCCTTCTTTTCATTTTATTTTAAACAAGTTGAGTATGAATGGAGCCCAAGGCTAAGATTCATAAGGGTCATTCCCATTAATGGAACGACCCTATGATCAAGTCGAAAGTGAATTCCTATCAAGGGTACAAACACCTCCACGTGGTACTTATTTTCTAATATTTCGTCAAAATCAAAGTAACCGAGTTGTGTAGAGGTTACCGCCATTTGACGGGGAGAAAAGGGTGCCTAACACCTTCCCTTTTCTCCAACCGAGCCGCTTGCCCGAACCTTTGGGTTTGATTAACCCAATCCGTTGCGAGTCACTAACGCCAAAGAATGGCAATTTTTCAAAAGGTACACACCGGGTGACCATTCACACCCCTTTTCAACTTGAATGGTGGCGACTCCAATTTTAGTAGTTGTCGCCGTCGTAATGACGAAAAACACGTAGCTACAGCTGGCGACTCCACTGGGGACCAAGGTTCTACCCTCGTGTCAACTCGGTCACTTCCAAACAAATCAAAACAAATTTTTCTATTTTTATTTTTATTTGGTATACTAACATAGTTTGTGTTTCTTGTTCATGTTCTTTTCTTTTTTGTTTCAAGTGACATGTTGTAATATTTACTTTCTTTTTCTTCGAGGATATATGTAAGGGGGTCGATGAAAAATAATGAATGAAAATGCACGTGTGCACTAGCGAGCATAGCCCCACTTCCAAGCCACCCCACCTTTAATATACTTAGCCCCGATGCTTAGTAGTTCCAAGGCTTGAGATCGTTATTTCAAGTGTCGGGAATGAACACATCAAACCCGATCACCAACCAACAACATGTGTACTTCGGTATGCATCGAGGTTTGAAGATCGGGTAGCCATGAAGCCACCTATCAAATCGCATGCATGTGCTCGACTAAATAATGCTAGGACACGAGTTTCCAACGTTACATCGACCCCCAAGAAAGATTGTAATTGTACAAGTTGTTGTCGGGCCTCGAAGCCCAAGTTGTAAGCCCGAGAAGGCACGCTTGTATAGATCCTAAGCAGTTTTGTTTTTACTTTTTATTTTTATTTTTTTTCTCTCTTTCCCTTAGGTAAGAGGGAGGAATGCATTGCATCATTCAAAAAAAAAAACCAGGGAAGAAGGAAAGTAAAACAGTGGGCCAAAAAACCATTTCTGTGAAATTCCAGAAGCTAGAATTCTTTCTGGTCCGTGTTCATGGCACGGATAAACAAAAATATGTCCCATCCGTGTTGGGAGCACGGATGAAGCAATATGTACCTTAAACCGTGTTTGAAGTACGGTTAAAGCAATGCATTACCCTATCCGTGTTGTGAGCACGGTTGAAATAGTAAATGTCTCGTCCGTGTCCAAAACACGGATGACAAAATGTTGATCATATCTGTGCCGTGATCACGGACTATTACAAATCTCAGGCTTGGAGTTCCCCTACCATCGTTCAAGCGCAAACAAAAAAATGAATAAATGAATAAATGAAAAACAAAATGAAAAAATGTAACTTTTCTTTGGCCCAAGCCAAAAACCAGAGGCAATGTGCCTCATTTTGGATTAACAAAACTTTAAAAAAAAAAAAAAGCCAAAAATTCGTACTGGTTTGTATTTCAGGTACGGATAGGCATATTTTATGCCCATCCGTGTTGGAGGCACGGATTAATTAATTAAAAAAAAAAATTTGCTCATTTTGTTCCTGACATCAGACTTGACAACTTTTGTTCTTGGATTTATTTTTCTTTTGATGTTAAGGCTTGAAAATATTTAAATGAATCATTTTTTTAAAAAAAAACTTAGGGCCTACTCATCGTTGCCTTTCTTTGTTCGATCAAAACCGAACTCACGTGCATCCTATCGATCAAAGTTGACCCCACCTCACGTGGTACACTATCAATCTCGCCTACAATCAAACTCATTATTGTCCATTGCCAAAATCGAAAATAGGTCCACGACCCAGACCCAGACCCATTTTCAACTGGGTTTACGACCTAGATCCATTTTCAACTGGGTCCACGACCCAGATCCATTTCCAATTGGGTCCACGACCCAGACCCATTTTCAACTGGGTTTATGACCCAGATCCATTTCCAACTGGGTCCACGACTCAAACCCATTTTCAACTGGGTTTACAACCCAGATCCAATCCAATTGGGTCCATAACCCAGACCCATTTTCAACTGGGTTCACGACCCAGATCCAATCCAATTGGGTCCACGACCCAAATCCATTTTCAACTGGGCTCAAGACCCAGATCCAATCCAACTGGGTCCATGACCCAGATCCACTTTCAACTGGGCTTAAGACCCAGATCCAATCCAACTAGGTCCACGACCAGGATCCAATTCAATTGGGTCCTCAATGCAAATCCATTTTCAACTGGGTTCACGACCCAGATCCTGTTCAACTGGGTTCACAACCCAGATCCATATCCATACCAACTGGGTCCAAGACCCAAATCCAATCCTTTTCAACTGGGACCACAACCTAGATTCATTTTGACTAGGCCTAAGAGCCAGATCCACTGCAAATCGGATCCATATTTCGAACCAAGTCCGTGATCTAGCAAAGATAACAACCAATCAATCAAATCCAAGGGAATTCAATCTTTTTCAAACAAAAAAAAAACCAAATTTCAAAAAGCACCAATTGCTGTCCTTGATCAAAGTCGGTGCTAGAAAGATCTTACCCTGTTGATACGAGGGGGATAGACTACGTCTATTCAGGGAACAAGGTGATTTAAGAGTGCCATTGTGAGCCGCCTCTTCCTTGGAGATCTGCCTGGCCGACGGTGATTTCAGATAACTGAATTGGAGGCTACCAAAAACATGGGTTGTTCCAACTCGATTAATCTCATAAATTACTTTTTCAAAATAGTTTCCCGACTCCGTGTCGATGCGAGCTCCGTGCTGATGAAATTACTTTCTCAAAATAGTTTCTCGACTCCGTGTCGATGCCAGCTCCGTGCTGATGAAATTACTTTCTCAAAATATTTTTCCGACTTCGTGTCGATGCCAGCTCCGTGCTGATGAAATTACTTTTTCAAAATGCTTTCTTGACTCCGTGTCGATGCCAGCTCCGTGTTGATGCCAACTCCGGGTTGATGCCGACTCCGTGTCGATGCCAGCTCCATGTTGAGATAATTTCACTTTTAAAAAGAAAAAAATATTTTTCCTACTCCATGTCGATGCCAGCTCCATGCTGATGAAATTATTTTTCAAAATGTTTTTTCTGACTCCGTGTCGATGCCAGCTCCGTGCTGATGCCAACTCCGTGTTGATGCCGACTCCGTGTCGATGCCAGCTCTGTGCTGATGCCAACTCCGTGTTGATGCCGACTCTGTGTCGATGCCAGCTCTGCGCTGAGTTAATTCCATCTATAAAAAAAACATTTTACCAACTCCGTGTTGATACCGGCTCCGCACCGAGAAATTACTTTTTCGTTAGAACTCATAATAAACAACTTTACCTGACCTAATAAAACATCATGCATCTTCAGTTTTTGTAAACAAGATTGTAATGCTTGGTCTTCTGTACCCACAGGTGGCCAAGCGAAAGAAAATACAGCAGCCAGAAGTACCTCCCTATTTTCTCAAATCATTACCGTCCGTCGCCATGAGTTCTTCAGAACCAACACAACCTCCAGTGACCGAAGCATCAGGTATCGATCCACAAATAACAACACTACTAAAGATAATCGAAAGACAAGAAAAAATAATCATTAGTATGTTAGCCAACGCCAGCATCCTACAAGTGCAAACGATACAACAGCACGCATCCGGGTCGAATCAAGAGTTACCCGAACAACCTCCGCAGGGACCCCAGACTACGATGCCACCTGCAGTGCCTGAATACCAAGAGCCTCCACTCTATATTCCATAGAACCGACCGCCCCCAGTGGTCATTCCCGACGATGAATGTGAGTACAGAGAGCTACGGAATCCAAAAGCACAATAGACGAAAAACTTGCTCAGCAGATTGAATCTCTACAGGAAGAAATGAGGAGAATGAAGGGCCTCAACACTATGAGCGGAACCCAATTCAAGGATTTGTGCTTCTACCCTAATGCTCAACTACCGGCCAAGTTCAAATGCCAAGAGTTTGAAAAATATAACGGAGTAGGGTGTCCGCTGTCGCATCTGAAGTTGTATTGTGGTTCCATGTGCCAGTACGGCGAGGATGATAGGTTGTTGGTACAGTTGTTTCAAAGGAGCTTAACCGAGCTGGCGCTCAAATGGTTTTTAGACTAGATCACTCAGTCATTAAGAACTGGCAAGACTTAGCCGAAATGTTCTGGCAAAATTATCAATTCAATACTGATGTGGGGCTAGATCGAAACGACATGGCCAAAATGACAAGGAAGCAGAGGGAAATGGTGAAAGAGTATGCACAGAGATGGCGAGAATCCGCTTCACAAGTAAGGCCCACAATGACAGAGCAAGAGATGAACACTACGTTTATCTCGACGCTAGGGCATGCATTATACTCATCTGGTAGGGCACACCACAGGCACATTCTCAAATCTGGTACAAGTGGCATATAGGGTTGAGGACGGGATCCGAACCGGTCTGATCTTCGATTTCACGAGTCTAGGGGCAACAACAGGAATCCCTTCTCAGAGAAAGCCAATGCCTCCAGGAAAGAAGAGGGAAGAGACTCAGGTCAATAACGTACAGCCAAATCGACCCCTCTTCATTCCCTCACCAGCACCAAGACCACCAACACCGACAACTTCATGGGCACCAACACCGCCAACATGGAACCCTCTTCCTCAAAACCAATTTAGGGCAAATCCTCCACCAGTTGCACAGCAGGCACCACTATATGGACATAATCAACAAGCAAGACCAAACAGGGTTAATAGAGTGTTCACCAGGTTACCGATGACGCTGTCAGAACTACTTCCCGCATTACTACAGGGAGAGTATCTTACTAAGAGACCACCGAACCCAGAAGCTTCTAAAGGTCCAGGGTACAATTCCAACCTCTTCTGTGAGTTTCATATGGGTACACCAGGATACTCCACTAATCAGTGTTGGCAGCTCAAGCACCAAGTGCAGAATCTAATTGAAAAAAAAACGTCATACTGGATGGGCCTGCCAACCCGCCCCAACAATAGAACATCACCCACAATGGAGAGGGGAGTGGGTACAGGGTAAATGTCATCTGTGGAGAACTCAACTTTAATCCTTCAGATCTGATAGCACCTATCGGGTCCAAAATCAAGGTCCATTTAACTCAGTGATCAGAAGCACCAACAGTCAGCATAGTCAACCATTATACAACAAACTCGTCCCAAAATTCATTACCACTACTCAAATTGGCCGACCTCACCATCCATCCTACTCATCAAAACTACTACCCTACGACCGCCTTTAGTTATACCTTGCGGATCATCCAACCATCAAAGTTCAACCCGACCTCCCCTTGTTATACCATGCATACCGCCATATTCTCAAGGATCAACTCGACTCCCTCTTCACATATACCATACCCTTCGTCTCCACGTCCACCACTCATCATTCCATGTACTCCGTCAGCTCCTCACACAACTCCTCCTACCACCACTACCTCCAAACCATTACCACCACCCCTCATTCTCAACATGAAACCCGATCCACCTCCCATAATCATACGCTCACCAAAACCATTTCCCTATAACTCCAAACAGGCGGTTTCCTGGAGCTATGAGACCACTATCACCACCACCACGGGGGTCAAAACAATGAAAGAAACAATAGTGGCGGACATCGACCATATGACAGGACAGGAAAATGCCAAAAATTGCCAGAAAATGGGGAAAACATCGGGGCAGAAATCGAAGAGACGATAGAAGAGGGGACAGATGAAGAAAAAAGAAAAGCAAAGGGAAAGAGTAAGCTGTATAAAGATGAGAAAACAGAAGAAAAGGTGAAGGTCACAGACAAGGAAGCGGCAGACTTCGTTAAGCTCATTCTCAAGAATGAGCATAAGTGGACAGATTGAACAAACAGTCAGCTCAAATTAGTATCATGAGACTAATGCAAAAATCAGAAGAGTACCAGGAGGCACTGCTGAGAGTTCTGGGAAAATCACATGTACCTTTAACCACAACACCATCACAGTTGGAACAAATAGTCGGCCAGATCATGGCCCCCAATCCTATCATTTTTACAGAGGATGAATTTACGTGAGGGGACGGGGCATATCGAACCATTGAACGTAATGGTCATATGCAAGGGCATGATGGTCGCCAGAGTATTGATTGATAATGGCTCAACGCTCAACGTCTGTCAGCTTGAAACCTTTTGGAAACTCAACGCCGATTGGTCGCATGTGAAACCCAACAACAAGGTTGTTCGAGGCTTTGATAGCTCAAGAAAGGATTTGTTGGGAGAAAGACCTACCGATCACAATAGGACCTTGCACCTTTGAAGTAACGTTTGAAGTCATGGAGATACCAACAACCTTCAATTTGCTTCTAGGCAGGCCATGGATTCATATAGCAGGGGCTGTACCTTTTTCTCTACCCCAGAGAGTCAAATTCATCATGGGGCAGAGAATGATATCGGTACTGGCCGAAAATTTGATCCCAGCTGGCAGGACTCCCGATGTGCTATTCATTGATATCGAGATGACAAAGGACAAAGCACTTTACCATTCATACCAATTTACTGTTGTCAATCACATCGAGAAGGGGAAGGAGAAGGTGAGGGCAAAGCTATCAAGAACAACCTTATGGTTGGTCGGGTCATGAAAAGATCGGGATACCGACCCAAGCAAGGGTTGGGGCCGGGAGGAAGAGGAAGAACTACACCGGTCGAAGCAAGAAAGCATACTCCCTATTTTGGTCTGGGGTTTAGGCCCACGAAAAGGGATATTACAGAAATGAATGACAAGAAAAAGGAGCTTCGGCTAGCCAGAAAGCAAAATCGTGAGCCAAACATCTGGAATCTGGGCCGAGTCCCTCACATTAGTGTTAGCTTCCCAAAGTCCCATATCAGACCTGACGACTTATCAGAACTGCCATCAGCAAAGAAGTCAAAAATGGTAAACTCTAAACCAGTGCACATTCAAGAAGACCCAATCATAGAGTCTCAATCATCATCTTTGAAGAAGGCATTGATGTTCTATTCAATGGGGATTCTGATGAAAGTCCATCAGAGACTGCTCCAAAACCCACTAAAGTGGAGGTCACTACCAACCAGGAGAACAACTTACCATTCTCATCAGGTATTGACTGGGCATCAGTCATCATCCCACCAAGTTTGGGAGGGACTATGCCCCAACTTGACAACAATCAATCGGAGATCATGGTCATCTCCAAACCACCAACCAAATCATCCAACAAATCACTTGCTCATCTCATCCGCCCCCTCAGAGAAGGGGAGACATTGCACAACTGGGAGGAATTTCAGCTGACACTTGAGCCAATTGAGGCCTAAAAAAAAATACCGTTAGACGACATCAATTTGCCCGAGGATCATAACGAGCCCTCGTCCTCGGGTAAAGATTATTTTGGGGGCTCCCTCTTTATTAACAAATTTGCATAATTGTTCTTCTTATTTCAGGTATCCAGAAAATCACAAAAAAACAAATATTCTCAAAAGGTAAAAAAATCAAAAATTTCTCAAAAATCAAAAAAATCAAAAGCTTTCAAAATCGCAAAAAAATAAATATTTTTCAAAAACCAAAAAAAAGAGTTTTCAAGGGATCTGTCTCCATTGAATGAGTACTCAGATAAAACAGAATTTGAAAGGGACGAGTATGATTTCGATCTTGAACTCGACTTCGACCTCATGGGGATAGAAGAAGAGTCTAAGGACGAAATGAAATACCCACCCAAAGAAATCAAAGATTTGGTTGAACGTCACGAGAGAGGTGTTCAGCCAAACATCAAGGATACAGACTAAATCAATCTTAGTATCGAAGAGGACCCACGAATTGTCAAGATTGGAGCCTTGTGACGTCACAACAGAAAGAAGATATGGTCGAATTCCTACAAAAATATCAAGACGTCTTCGCATGGTCATACAGAGATATACTGGGATTAGACACGGATCTCGTTGTACACAAGCTACCAATTGCCTCTGGAAGCAAGCCGATCAAGCAGAAATTGAGAAGATTAAAGCCAGAATGGACCCTCAAGGTCAAGGACGAAGTCATGAAACAGTTCGAAGCAAGGTTTCTTGCAGTCTCTACGTACCCGGAATGGCTAGCTAACATTGTACCAGTACCCAAGAAGGATGGGAAAGTACGCATGTGTGTTGACTATCGAGACTTGAACAAGGCCAGTCCTAAGGATGATTTTCCACTTCCACACATCGACACTCTAGTCGATAGTACAGCAAGACATGGCATGTTTTCATTCATAGATGGCTTCTCAGGCTATAACCAGATAAAAATGGTAGAAGAAGACCAAGAAAAGATAGCGTTCATCACACCATGGGGTACTTTCCACTACAAAGTCATGCCATTCGGGCTGAAAAATGCAGGGGTGACTTACCAACGGGCAATGACCGCGTTATTTCATGACATGATCCATAAAGAAATGGAGGTCTACGTAGATGACATGGTCGCTAAATCTGGCATTGAAGAAAATCATCTGGTCAATCTAAAGAAATTGTTCGACAGGCTGAGGAAGTACAGCTTAAGGCTAAATCCGGCAAAATGCGTGTTTGGGGCAACATCGGACAAGCTACTGGGATTCGTCGTCAGCAGAAGGGGCATTGAAATAGATCCGGCAAAGACTAAATATCTCCTAGAAATGAAGGCACCCGTTATAGAAAAAGACGTTCAGGACTTTCTGGGAAGGATACAATACATTAGCCGTTTCATTGCTCAGCTCACGCCTATCTGTGAGCCAGTCTTCAAGCTATTAAGGAAAGATATGCCGAAGAAGTGGAACAAAGACTGTCAAGAAGCATTCAACAAGATCAAGCAATATCTGCTCAATCCACCAGTCTTAGTCCCCCCTACTCCAGGGCGACCTATGTTGATGTACATCTAAGTGCAAGAAACATCTATGGGTTGTGTGCTAGGACAACACGATGAATCAGGGCGAAAGGAACAGGTCATCTACTATCTCAGCAAGAAATTTACCGATTACGAAGTGAAATATTCGATACTTGAAAAGACATGCTGTGCGTTAGTCTGGGCATCTCAACGACTGCGTCATTATTTGCTCAGCTACTCGACTATGCTTATCGCCAGGATGGACCCCCTAAAGTACCTATTCGAAAAACCAGCACTAACAGGCCATACGACGAAATGGCAGTTATTGCTATTGGAATTCGACATCACCTATGTCACCCAAAAAACCATCAAGGGCAAGCCATCGCTGACCACCTCGCCGAGCACCCATTACCTGATTATGAGCCGTTAAAGACGAACTTCCCGAATGAAGCCATACTATTTGCCGAGATTGAGAGCGATGATGATGACGAAGAATCAAGCTGGAAAATGTACTTCGACGGAGCAGCTAATCAGAAAGGAAACGGAATAGGGGCAGTCCTGATTAAACCAGATGGGTCCCATATACCGATCGCTATCAGACTGAAATTATAATGTTCTAACAACAAGGCCGAATACGAAGCGTGTATAGCAGGGCTGAAAGCAACATTAGATCTCGAAGTATATGAGATTGATGTTTTCGGAGATTCAAGCTTAGTGGTCTATCAGACAACTGAAGAATGGAAGACTCGAGAACAGAGACTAGTCCCTTATCACGAGTATCTAGAGGAACTAAGCTCACACTTTAACAGAATCTCATTCACATACATGTCAAGGGTAAAGAACTAGTTCACCGATTCACTAGCTACGCTTGCTTCCATGATTAGTATCTCAGAAGATCTGGTCATCGACCCAATTGAGATTGAAATTCAAGATAAGTTAGCCTATTGTCTACCCGTCGAAGTAGAAGAACCCGAAGAAAAGCCTTGGTACTCAGACATCAGGGCATATCTCGAGGATGGAACCCTCCCCCCAGACGCAACGTCAAATGATCGTAGAACCATTCAAAGATTGGCAGGGCAATTCTTTATCAGCAATGGCATTCTGTATAAAAAATCACATCACGAGATTTTACTCCGATGCGTTGCAGAAGCAGAAGCAAAACGATTAATCGAGACTATACATGGTGGAGTCTGTGGACCTCACATGAATGGTCACATGCTAGCCAAGAAGATTATGCGAATGGGGTACTATTGGTGGACAATGGAAAGTGACTGCTATCAGCATGTCGCAAATGCCATCTATGCCAAATCTACGCCAACAAGATCAATGCTCCACCTTCAGAGCTGCATAACATGACTACGCCTTGGCCTTTCTCACTCTGGGGATGTCATCGAGCCAATCTCACCTAAAGCTGCAAATGGGCATTGCTTCATCTTAGTGGCTATCGATTACTTCACTAAGTGGGTAGAAGTTGCTTCATACGCCAACGTTACTAAAAGCAATGTCCTGAAGTTTGTCAAGAACAACATTGTCTGCAGATATGGGCTTCCCAGTGGATTGGTGACTGATAATGCCAAAAATTTCAAGAACAGGGATATGATCAAGATGTGCGAAGACTTCTAGATCACTCATCACAACTCTGTACCCTATAAACCTAAGATGAATGGAGCAGTCGAAACAGCCAACAAAAATATCAAGAAAATATCGAGAAGATGGCGGTTACGTACAGAGATTGGCACTACATGTTGCCTTTTGCACTGCACGCCTATCGGACCTCGTTCAGGACGTCGATTGGGGCAACTCCATATTCATTGGTCTACGGAATGGAAGCAGTCCTACCCGTAGAGGTTGAGATTCCTTCCCTCCGAATATTGAAAGAAGCAGAGTTGGATGAAACAGAATGGATTCAAGCTCGATTTGATCAACTGAATCTAATTGAAGAGAAGCGCCTCACAGCTATTTGCCATGGACAGATCTACCAGCGACGGATAGCCCGTGCTTACAACAAGAAAGTCAAGCCAGAGACTTCTCACCAGGAGACCTTGTACTAAAAAAGATTTTGCCAATACAAGAGGACGCCAGAGAAAAATTCAGACCGAACTATGAGGGACCATTCATCGTGAAGAAGGTGATGACGGGAGGAGCTCTGATCCTTACGGAGATGGATGGATAAGTCTTCCCGCAACCGATCAATGCTGACACTATCAAAAAATACTACGCCTAAAAATTGACCCTGAGATAACGAAAAGCCATCTTTGCTATTCTAAACCAACAAATCTAACCTTAGTCAACCCTTTTGAGCCATCACGTTCATTTCTTAACCAAAAACTGGGGCAAGTCAACAACTACAAAACGATACAAAAAAAAGGGTGACAAAAAAAAAAAAATCAAAGCAAAAGTGTCAAAATACTCTTGGCCCGTATGAGGATAAACTGTGAACGGCTAAAAATACAAAAAAAAAGTCAAAAAAAAAACTCGGACACTTGATCTGAGCTCGACCCAAATCTCCAGCCTAAACAAGTTCAAGAGACACTAGAAGAAGATGCAAATCACCTTTTCAAAATAAAAATAGATAAACCCCATGTCTAAACCACTATAAATACATCCAAACCTTAATCTTTTTGTAACCTTCCACTACCATTGGCCTAAGCCAACGTTTCGTCCCAATAAAAGTCCTTTTTGATCAGGGAACGTTCTAGGGCAACACAATGACAATGGCAGCATCATTGATTTTGTGACTTGGTCTGGACCTCCAAAGTCTTATAAGTCGTTGAAAGACTCGAGAGGGGAATCCAGGTCGGATATTCGAAAAAAAAAAATACTCGAAGTGTAGAGTAGCCGATCTTGCGGCTCAACTTGAGTTGACAAACCATGAATAGTCGTCAGTAAACTCGAGAGGGGAATCCAGATCGATTACTCAAGAAAGAGTGCCACTACAAGAATAGAGTCACCGATCTCGCAGCTCAACTTGAGTCACCAAGCCACAGAGATACAGAGACTCCGAACATAATTGTAATGTAAAAATCTAAAGATACAAGCATAGTCTGAAAGGGTATAGTGAAAACCTGAAAGGGCGCTATGAGTAAAAGAATCGGATTATGGCAAGATCAAAGCCTTCGGCACGATGAAAATCCCAAAAAGGATGTCGATGCGTAAAAATGTGGAAACCAGGTATGGTGAAAACCGTAATTGGCACCAGGGGCAATAAAGGAAAAAAAATAAAAAAAAACTCCTGGCCCGCAAGAATATAAACTATGAACGGCGAAATCTTCCAAAATCCCGGGACCCAAACAGATAATGGTCTTCCATACCAGGGCACTGGGAATGACTCTAGAGGAACCAAAAAAGCGATTGACGTTTATATCCTCTGTGGTTGGTAAAAACACCAAGATCGTCACAACCGAAGATTTTACAAACCCTGAATTTATCGCACTCATTTGATAAAGACATTTCATAAAATTAAAATTAAAAAAAAAAAAACTACTATTTTGGCCGATGATGAAAAATCTAGAACTTATTAAAACTTCAAGTTTTCAAACCATTAGATACACCTGAAGCCAGGTAAGTAAAAAACATATTTTCCTTTCATTTCAAAAGCTTTACATTACAAAAAAAGGGGGTACCATCATTACCACCTCGACGTCCGAAGCATCACGACTCACTAAGCGTAGCAAGAAACTACAATGGAACCTTTCAAGTGATGACAGCAGAATTTCAAGTCCCTTTACCTCTGATCCCGACTGGAGAGAGCTTCTTTGTAAGGTATTGTAAACAACATGAAGAAGGGATTTGGGTGATGGTCGATGTTTCCTTTGATCATTGGCGCCCCAGCCCGATATTGAGATGTCGAGGAAGGCCATTAGGCTGTATAATCCAAGAAATGCCAAATAGTCACTCCAAGGTTTTATGGGTTGAACATGTAGAAGTGGATAACAAAGCAGTTCATAGTATACACAGAACACTAGTTAACTCTGACCTTGGATTTGGAGCAAAGCGATGGGTTGCTACCTTAGATCGACAGTGCAAATGCCTTGCGAGTGTTATGGCTAGTGACATGCAAGCTAGAGATATTGGCGTGATATTGAATCAGGAAGGGCGAAAGAGTATGTTGATATTGCAAGAAAGTAGTACCGATGTAATACACTCATTCACAACTTATGCATCTGTTGATATTGTCGCAATAAATGTGTGTTAAATGGAGGCGACTCAGACTATGTAGCCTTCCTGCCTTCAGATCTTGGTGGATTTGACTCCAACAGCAAAACTCCTTCCCTTTTCTCCAACTGAGTCGCTTGCCCGAACCTCTGGGTTTGATCAACCCAATCCGTTGTGAGTCACTAACGCCAAAGAATGGAAATTTTTCGAAAGGTACACACCGGGTGACCATTCACACCCCTTTTCAACTTAAATGGTGGCGACTCCAATTTTAGTAATTGTGGCCGTCGTAATGACGAAAATCATGTAGCTACATTTAGGTTTTCTTTATAGTTTTATAAATTTGTAAGTGGGAGAGTGTAATCTACATTCAATGAAACAAAGTTTATTTCTCTCTATCTATCTTTCTTGTTTACTTGAAATGACCTTAGACTAATTATTTCCTTTATTAATGAGTGGAAAAGTCTATAATAAAAATAATTTCTACCGTAATTTAGTTTTCATTCTCTTGTTTATGCTTAATTATTCATGAGTTTACTTTAAGACTTATCCAACTCCTATGGATCAAGGTTATAGTGAACTCCTATACCTTTAATGCTAGAGTTGATGAATCATACTTAGATATGTTTAAGATACTTCATGCATGTTTAGATATTTTGTGGCAGGAGCTTTACACATAAGTAAGTGACGGAACTCTACTTTAGATTCTTTAAATTAAAACCTACATTGTTAAACCTTCCATCCAATGATATAACATCAAGCCCTTAAGATTGCATTAAAAAAGAGAATAGGAACTAAATTAGGTTAGATTAAGTTGTTCTAGGTGGAACCTCTCTCTAATGGTGTTTCTGTCCATTTCTTAGTCTAATTTTCAGCAATATTTGATTTTCTTTTGGTGCCTTCAAAACCTCAAAAAAATTTATAATTTTGATTTGATTCAATTTCACACTTTTTGCTTGATTCTACTTCCTTTCCTAGTATTTGACCCTTACTTGCCTCCCAAGTTAAGGTTATAAATTTTAAAATCTTTTTATACCCATCAGAATTTTGGCGTCGCTACCAAGAAAAGATGTAACTGTTTTGATTTTTTGGTTGGAACTATTTTTTGTCATTTTTCTTTATTTTTTTGTGTTTATATTTTTTACCTGTGCAAAAAATCCTCTAAATTATATATAAAAAATTAGTCCATTACAATCAGTAAACCAACAGAAAGCTGTTAGAAAAATTTCAAGGCCAGATTCATTAATCCAACTGCGGAGTTGCAAATTTAGTGAATTCAATCCTATGATTTTTACACACATTCTTCTAGTGACCCCTAGATTGTAACAATAGGTTTATTTTTGTTTCTATTTTTCGTTTGAATCCGTTTCTAACATTCTGTTTTGTTCTTGTAGATTTGTGCATTTTTGGAGAAAAAACTTCAGGATCATCAAAAGCTCCAAGATTAATCTATTTCTTTTTTTCTTTCAATTTTTTTTAGATATAGTTTATTTTTGTAATAGACTCTTTTTATTAGGTCCTTTTGAAAGCGCCCTTGATCCGCGGGGTGCGCGGATCCGCTTTTGACCTTTGAGGTTTGAGAGTCGCCACCTAGTTATTACAGTCTAGGAACCGAATAGAGACTCGAAACGGATAAATCGACTAATCTACTACAAAAAAATATGGGTCCGGGGATCACGTTACGGGGTTGGAAGGTGTTAGGCACCAACCCCGCCCGGCAAACACCTGTCTTTACTAATTCCCAAATAAACTACATCGCTAAAGACCTAAATAATAAAAAGATTACGAAATTTATACTTTTTCGAAAACACATTCTGTTCCCTCAAATCTGACAGAGTAACTCCTTGTACAGTATTCCTCACTTCGTTCTGTCTCCGAATTTGATTTCTGATTTCTGAGGCTAAGTATCTCTTTCTTATATCTGGGTTCTTCAGATTTGTTATGAATTTTGGAGTGTTTTTGAAGGGCTTCTAAGTGTTTTTTGAGCTAAAATCGAAGTAGGGGTGTCAGGTAAGGAGTTGGGACTTCAAAATTAGGGTTTATGGAAGGTTAGAGAAGCTTTTTGACCTATTTCTCTTAGGGTTTATTATTTGATACGAAAATAAGTTGTAAGTACCCCTATTTATAGATTTTTTTAAAGTGATTATTTTGATAGAGTTAGTGTTTAATATAATTCTTTTGGAAATAGTTATTGTTTAATTATAATTGTTTTAGGTAGAGTTATATTTTAATTAGAATTATTTTAGATAGAGTTATTATCTAATTAGGATTATTTTAAATAGAGTTATTATTTAATTAGAATTCTATTAAGGTTTTGACTTTTAGTCTCACTGATTGACTTTAATTTCTTACTTGATTGATTTTAAGATTGACTTTAGTCTTACTTGATTGACTTTAAGATTGACTTTAGTCTTACTTGATTGACTTTAATTTTAGTTAGAATTTCACTTTACATTAATTAATATTTTAATTATTAATTTCAAAAATTTTAATTATTAAAATTATAAAATTACCATTTTACCCTCGAAGAGGATTTTTTTGCATTCTAAGTTGGTTTTTGATGTTCTATGATGTTTTGGAATCGATTTTTCATAAGGAATTCAATGTGAATGTTAGTTTTTATCATTTATAAAAATTTTGTGCCAAATGGTCGTGAACTTTATGAGAGGCATTTTCATAATTTTGTCGAATTCTATGAAAATTGGCAAAATGACTTATTTGATTTCGATTGTTGGTTTATGTGTTTGAAAGAGTTTTCCTAAACGTAATATAGGTTCTAGGGATGTTTTTAGGTTAGGGGTATTTTGATAATTTGATCATTTTTAGTGATTTTTATAGTAAAATTTTTTTTTGTTTGCAAGATGATGATCTCTATATTTTTTAGGTTATATTTTCCTAGCGTAGCGTGGTTTCTAAGGTTTTGTTAGCTCGATATACCTTATCCGGATTTCTGAAACATATATGGTAATAAAATAAAGCACTGGAATGATCATCCATCATTGGGAACCGTTGCGATCAGGTTGATGAGTTGATTAATCAGGCGAATGCAAAAATGGGGTGTCTACACCTTTATAAATTTTCTTTTAATTTTTAATTATCCAAGAAGGCTTGGATTGTAATAGGCTAGGGAAGGACGACGGTTAGACAATATCGTCACGGCTCCTTAGGTTCGCATACCAAATGTGTGTTAGAAGTCCTAGATTGATTTAAAATAAACAATTTATCTACATAAAATTTGTGACTCAATTTATTAATTGCAAAAAGGAACTTTCCCAAATAAGTTGGTTTGATAAATTTTTTTTGTGAATTATTAACCCATTGGTTTTCTTTTGAAATTCTTGAGTTGACTCGATGAGTTTTGTGTGCATGGAGAAGTTAAAAATTTTAAATTATAAGTTGATTTGCCAAATTGTGTTTACATTGAAATCAATTTTAGGTCAATTTGTTTATTTTCACTATGGGGAATTTATGACTCAATTGTAATTTTTATGTGGGAATTTCGAGAAATTTACGTGATGAATTTCAATTTTATGAAATTAAGCCATAGGGCTTGATTAATGGATTCGACATAACATGATGGTGAATCGACCTTAGGACCTTGACTTTGACCTTAATCTCTTTTCATTGATTTTTTTATTTCTTTGACCATTAATTTGATTTTACTATTTATTCATTGATTGTAGGATAGTCTTGGATTGCAGTAGAGATCGATCAAATTGATCGGGCAGTTTGGTGCTTAACATCTTCTGAAACCTATAACTCGACCCCTTGCTCATATCTCTTACTTGTGGATCGCTTCGGATCTATTTTGGAGTTATCTTTTGGTTCCTAGACCTAAACTAGGTGGTGACTCCCTATTCTCAGAAAATCCTTCAAATTTATTATTCTTTTGTAAAGAAGTTGCCGAAACATTTTCAAATACTTTTTCTATCATTAATTCCTTCATCTTTTCTTTCACCTCAACAAGAAAGATCTCCTATCGTGTTTTTGGTGGACGTAGAACTTCTGAAATGAAAAGAACTTGTATCTCATCGCTTCAAAGTAAAGCCTAGGCCAAAGTTATTTCGAGCGCTATCTGTGCCCCACGAGAAAATTTCAAAACATCAAACACAGATACCACGATAGGAATCATCTTTAAATGCGCTAACATATCGTAAAAAGATTTTCATATAGAATTTTGGGTATGTTTTTCCATAAGTTTGTGCTTCATTCTACTCATGCAAATTACTTGTCTTGGTATTGTTTTTCTTCGTGTTTTTATCACATCCTTTTTCTCTAGAACCTTTCAACAAATTTGTTCTTTATTTCTTTCTTATTTTCTTCAGACTTCTCTTTTTTCTTTGGGTTACCACTATCATTGCATCTTCACTTGCCTTATTCTCTTTGTTATTGTCTTCCATCTCCACTATCGTAGAAGTATGATAGGCTTCCATTCTCTCTAGGCCCTTGCCATTTACCTATTCTACCAAATTACCATTGGCGATTTGGTTATAGATAACACTTTATAATTTGAAACAATACTTAGTCCCGTGACCAAGCATTCTGTAGAATTCACACCATCTTGCCTCATCAATTAAATTGGTTGGCTTATCCCGAAGGTTTGACAGTGGTAACGTGAAAGTAGAAATTTATATGTTTTTTCAGCATCATAGTTTAATTCTTCTTTAGTCTTATATTGATACCTCCTGTCATTTCTTTCGACTCTTCCTCGAAATCCTCATTTTTCTCCCCCATGGCTAGACTGAAACCATTATTCTGTAGTCTGTGTATATACTCATGTCTGATTATGACATTATTGAAGTCTTTCTATTACTCCTTGAAGGTCTACAATTGTCTTTGTTGCATTGACAATCAAGTCTTTCCAAAATTTTGCAGACACTCGTCCAATGAAAGTTGCCACCATACTTTTTCTAATACATTATCAGTAAGTTTATAGATGAGTGTTTGAAAGTTGTCAAAGTAAGCAGTTAATGACTGTCCGAGTTTCTGTTTACACCTTTGAAAATCTTTAATCGTTATAATTTTTTTAGAGGAAAAAAAATCTTCCATAAAACAAGTTAAAATATATTCCCAAATTTTGACACTATTTGTGAAAGCACCCTCGATCCGCAGGTGAGAATCTATTTTTTATATTTTACGAGTAGTCACCTAGTATTATGATCTAGGAATCAAAACATGACTCTAAATGGATAAAATATATAGAACTACAAAGAGATTATGGGTATGGGGATCAGGTTATGAGATTAGAAGTGTTAGGCACCAATCTTATTGACAAAAGTTGGTCTATACTCCTCTCAAATATTTACATTGTAAAATGGCCTAAATTCAGAATAAAAATAAAATAAAAAATTACGTTTTCTTTTACCTGAGTGATTACGACGATTGGTTTCCTCAGAAACTGGCAGTGAGCGTTCCTTGTGTTAATGTTCTCACTTTGTTTTCGATTTTAGATATGCTTCCGATCTTCGAGATGAGACTTTCTTCTTCTAGATCTAGATTTTTTAATGGATTTTTGTGATGTTTTAAAGGATTTTTAAAGTGTTTTTAGGTTGAAAATTGGGGCTTGGGGGTTATGTATTGACTTGGGACTCCAGATTTAGGATTTTGAGAAGTATTTGAAGAGTTTTTGACCTTTGTTTTATAGGGTTTCTTAAGACCTATGAAATTTGGTGGTTGAGTTTCCTTTTTAAATATTTTTTTAATAAGACTAGGATTTGATTAGGTTTCTTAGAGATAAGGTCTATCTCTAACTAATCTGTTACGTGGTTTAGATAAGATTTTATTTGGATTTTTATGTTTTGACTTATGTAGAATGAATTTTTTAAATTTTGGAGAACCCCCCCAATGGAGGGTTCTTTATTAAATCATTCTAAATTCCTTGAGACCCCTTGTGGAATGTTCTTTATTAAATATTAGGTGGGTCCCACTTAAATAAATAGGCCACCACTTGAAGCTTGGCCCATAGGTTTAATTAATTGAATTTATTTGTTCGACAATTTTAATTTAATTTATTTAGATTTCACTTTACATTAATTAATATTTTAATTATTAATTTCAGGTCTTCGAATTTTAGGGTTGAAAAATTATCGTTTTCCCCTCAAATAGGATTTTTGAGTTGGGATGTCATTTTTTGATGTTTTGGGATGTTTCAGAATCAATTTTTCATAAGAAATTCAATGAGAATATTGGTTTTAGCCACTTATGGATTTTTGGCGTGAAATGATCATGAACTCTGTGATGGGCATTTTGGTAATTTTGTGAAAATTGGCGAAATAGTTGAATTTTAGTTTATTATTTTATGTATTCGAAAAGATTTTCCTAAGTGTAATATAGCCTCTAGGGGTGTTCTGGTGTTAGGGATATTTTGGAAGAAGCTCTCTCTCGATCTGAACTTTTTTTTCTCTCTGAATTTCTCTGAGACTATGTGGAGAGTAAATAAAAAAATCTTCTTGAAGCTCTCTTTCCCAAATTCTTTGAATCTAAACAAATATCTTTTTTTTTTTATAAATAAAAAAGAGTCTTCCTTAAAATGAGGAAATTTACAAAATAGCTACAAACCCGAATTGAACAACCTGATGTTTTTTCAGCAAATCAAATCAGATTCCTTATCGCTATATGCAATATAATGATAAAAAATCATTACCTATCATTGAAAGTGTTTTGGGCACTTTTTCATCAAAAGTATAATGAATTAGGAGATTTTTTGAGAATCGAGAATCGCCACCTAGTTTAAGTCTAGGAACCAAAAGATAACTTCAAAATAGATCCGTAGTGGTCCATCCACCGATACGAGACATGTTCAAGGGATTGAGTTACAAATTTCGAAAGGTGTTAGGAACTGAATCCGCCTTATTGAGGTGATTGGTCTCTACTATAATTCAAGACTATCATATGGTTAAAGCCAAACTAACCGTCTAAGTGTCCTAAAGTCAACTAAAATAGACTATAATCAAAGTCAAGGTCTAAGGGGCTTAAACCTGCTCATCATCATATTATGCTAAATTGGCCAAATAGATCAAATGGCTAGAGTTCCTGAGGTAGAATTTCATCACATATATTCTCTGAATTTGCACATAAAAAAATATATTTTACGATCGATATCATAAATTCAATGTAGCAAAAATTAATGGATTGATTCGTGAATAAATGCACCAAATTGATGAATTTTTTCATGGAATATATTTTCAAAAATGAAATCAAGTCATATGACATTCACGAGTCAACCATTAGCCACTTTTATGAATACCAATTTCAATTTAAGTGCCACGTGCACAAAAAAAATCACCGAATCAATTACAAAAGCCAAGCTTCTAAATATCTTCTCTCTCTAAAAAATCATTAACTGGACTAAAAAAAATCATTTTTTAGAATCATCCTATGTACACTAAACTCAATAAGTTGACTAGAGTTTCTTTCAAAGAAGGAAAATTTTTAAATAAAAAATAAATCAACTTACCTCGTTTTTGTGATGGAGGTTTGGATGTTGGGACGTGCCTCCAAGGTGCTACTATGCTTATGAGGCCGAGAGTAACTAAGAGTGGGATGGTTGTTGGAATGTAAAGTTTGACATGTGTGGTGTTGAGGTGGTGTGAGTGAAGGCTAAGGCGAGTCGTGTGATGGCTAGACCAAGATATTGAGGTTATAGTTGTGTGCAAAAAACTAAAAAGAGTGGGGTTGTAAAATATTTTTTTATGTGCAAATTCTTTATATCATTTATAGTATGAAAAGAATAAAAAAAATAAATCAACTCTGGTTACCCACGGGTACCCATTGGATAGTACCTAACTGTTTCAGTTCCTATCGATTTGGTTCCATTTTAGATTTGGCTCTATTCGGTTCCAATAAAAAGGGAACTGGAACCAAGGTTTTCGATTCGGTTAAATTGGTACCCATTGACACCCCTAGCTATGAGGACGAGAAGAAGAAGAAAAGGAAGACAAAGATGGTTGATGGACAATAGACTGCGACTAAAGTGAGGTTGAAAGCTTAAAGAAGAAGTGATGACAAAAACGTGGCTGAGAAGGGAGATGGTGGTTGTACGTGATGAAGAAAGAGGTCAATGGAAGTCGATGGGCTGTGCAGCCAAGTTAGAGTAGTTGTTGCGATGAAAAAGGTAAGTTTTTCCTTTCTTCTATTTTTTTATGAACTTTTGATCTTGTGGAGGGTATTTCTCGAAGATATTGACACATGGCAATTCATGGAAAAACTTTCGACCCACCGAGTTGATGAGAAACATGCCGAGTTACGTTATACCAAGCTTCATAAATATAAGTTTGGTATACTTGGAACTTGACATGGCAAGAGTGATCGTGTTGCCATTGACAAGATAGATGTGACAACTCCTAATATGAAAAAACGGTTGAAACTGCCCCTACCCTGACAGGGCAAGTGTAGCAACTCTTGCAGCTGTTAGGCCAGGTAACAAGTACAATAACTCCAACAGAGATAATTAGAAATATCTTGGGAAATCCACTAATCAGGAACTCTATAAATACCAGGTTGCAACTCGCATAAAAGGTTAGAAAAAATCTTTCCTGAACTCTTTGTTAGCTCAACACTAATCTCTAATCTCTAACTTGATCGTCGGAGTGGTCTTGTTGTAGGCCATCCACTGAGCTCAGAGTCTTCAAGGAAGATCTCGAGGTAGAGCGAAAAATTGCCTCTACAATTTGGCGCTGTCGGTGGGAACCTTTCAAAGAGAAAAACAACCAATATGGTGAGGGCTAGAAGATAAGGATACAAAGAACCATCAAACCCCCTACCAGTAGATCCACCCCATCACCGTAGGATCCAATGCTTGCAATGTATCATTTATTAACAGAAATGAGGGAGGAGATGCACAGGGGGTTGGAGAAGCAGAACGATGAGATTACGATGATACAGAGGGAAAATGAAGAACTCAAATAGAGACTGGGTGAGAGAACAAAGACATGATAAGGCTTAGAAGGAGAAAAAATTCATAGGCATACGCTTTGTGCAATGGGGAGAACTGAGGTTGATCGAATCGTGGACTTGGAGCGGTGAAAATGTAGTAGGGGAGTTTCAAGGCTCGAAATCCAATGACCAGGGGTGAAATTGAAGAGATGTTGATGAGAAGGGATGAGGAACTATGTTGAGGAAGGGACCCTGGATAAAAAGCTCGAAATGCAATTTGAAAACTTAGGAGAATGTCGTTCTCACTAGTAGTAATGAATTTTGATCCCTTGAGAGCCTTTCACTTGTCGAAGTTTGAGACATACGATGGGACGAGGGACCCTATGGACCACGTCCTCCACTACAGGAGTCAAATGGTCTTGTACCAAAATGATGATTCTCTACTCTACAAACTCTTCCCGTTCACTTTGAGGCACGAGGCCATGTCTTGGTTCCAAAGGCTGCCAGTTGAGTCAATAGTAAATTTCTTTGAGTTAAAGGAGACGTTTATCAAGCAGTTTGTGCACTTGCGTAAGAAGAAAGTTGGGGTTAACTCAATTTTCAACTTACGGTAGGAGGTCGGTAAAAGTATACGTTCTTTTGTTACTCGATTCTGAACAAAAGCGATAATCGTCAAAGGTATGGATGAGGCAATCGCTTGCGCAGCTTATGTGGCGACCATCATTCCTAGAACGAGATTGCATGAGTCACTGATAAAATTTGATCCCACACGAATACATCCTAGTGGAGGTGTCAGTAAAGAATAAAGGTTAGGGAGCGCAGACAGTCACTAACAATAAGGGAGGTCAGGAAGCCTGGAAAGCAATTACCAAGCTAAGAGAGGGGGGTAGTAGGAAAAGACGACGAGACCCAAAGGAGCAGTCAATGTAGAAGAGAGGATGGACGTGTACACTACTTAACGAAAAGTTGTCGATGATACTGAGGCACATACGTAGTGACCTTGGCTTCATACAACATCCTCAGGATTATTGAGGGAAGTCGGGGAAATTGTACTGTGAATACCACAAGCAAATGATCATCCAATCGAGGATTGTTATAGACTGAGACATATCATACAAGATATGATCGAAGACGGGAAGCATAATAGGTATGTAGCCTCCGTAGCTAGAGGAAGGTGAGATACCCAGAGAGAAGACAGCCGAAAGCCACAGCCTCAACAGATCGGGGGAGAAGGATAACACGAACCATGGGGAGATAGAGTAGTGCATACTATCTTAGGGGTACATAAATCAGAGAGACCATCAATGCATCAAATCAAGGCAAGGGTGATGAAGATACGTCACGAGGTCGGTGTAAATTAGGTATCTTCAGAGGTCAGTAGAGTGAGGAAATTAAGCTCAGCCATGGGAGAACGGGTGATAATATTCATTGAAGACGACCTACAAGGGACAGCCACGCCTCATCAGGATGCACTTGTCATAGCACTTTCAGTCGAGAATATAGACCTCAGGAGAATTTTGGTAGATGCCGGAAGTGCGATGGATATCCTCTTCCTAGAAGTAGTAAAGAAGGTGGGAGTGTTGGAAAGTCTGCTTCCAACTCAGTTTACTGTGTTTGGATTCAACGGGGCTCCCAATAGCTTAGTAGGGGAGATTACGCTCCCTGTAACAACGGAAGCTAAAGTAGTTATGAAGAGGTTCATAGTGATCAACGCGGACTCATCTTATAATGCAATTCTTAGGAGAAGATGGATACACAAGATGAAAGTTGTTCCATCAACCGACCATTAGATAATCTATTTCCTGGGCAAAGACAGTGTGATGGAGATCAAGGGAGACCAGAAATGGAGCAAAGGTGTTTTAACTTGGCAATAAAGCCTGAAAGGTATGAAATTGGGTCCCAGAAGAAGAGAAATAACCATTTGTTGAAGGGAAGCAATTATAACAATTACAGTGCGGGCCACAGGAAGAACGGATAACAACGATCGAGAGAGTAGAACAAGTGGACCTTGGGGCTAAGAAAGAACAATTTGTCAGCATCGGGGCAACGTTGCTGTAGCCAGAGCGGGATATGCTGATATAGTTGTTAAGGGCTAACAAGGATATATTCGCATGGTCTTTTGAAGATATGCCCAGGATGGACCCCTTCGTCGTATGTCACCATTAAAAAATTGATAGGGCATTCCGACCAGTTTAGTAGAAACCTAGAAGATTGTCGCCGGGCCTGAGGTAGGGGGTGAATGAAGAACTTAACAAGCTCTTGAAAGCAAGGTTCATCAACAAAGTCGAATACCCCGAGTGGGTAGCAAATGTAGTCGTTGTACCAAAGAAGGACATGAGGGTCATAGTATGCATCGATTTCACTAATCTCAATAAAGCCTGCCCAAAAGACAGCTTCCCTTTACCGAGGATTGATAGACTGGTAGATTCCATTGTAAGGCATGAGAGAATGTCATTCATGGATGGATATTCGACCAAGAGAGGATGTCTTTTATGACCGAACAAGGGTTGTTCTACTTTAAAGTTATGCCATTCGGTTTGAAAAATGCAAGGACGACCTATCAGAGACTGGTGACCAAAATGTTCAGGGATATGATCGGGAGGACGGTCGAGGTGTACATCGATGACCTGCTAGTAAAAAGCAGGAGAGCAGATAATCACTTAAGGGACCTCGATGAGACGTTCGAGCGACTAAAGGGGTATTCGATGAAGCTAAATCTGAAGAAATGCGTGTTCGGGGTATCCTCCGGGAAGTTCCTTAGGCATATCGTCACCAAGAGAGGCATTGAAGCCAATCCCGACCAAATTTGATCCTTAATTGAGATTCCAAGTCTAAAGAAACTTAAGCAAGTGCAAACTTTGGCAGGTAGAATAGCAACCCTGAACAGGTTCATATCTCGAGTTTCAGACAGGTGTCACCCGTTGTTCAACTTGTTGAAAAAAGGAAAGGGATTCACATGGACTGAAGAATGCGAGTCAACCTTCCACAACCTAAAAGGGTATTTGGGATAGTCACCCATACTCAGCAATCTGAAGGAAAGGGAAGAATTGGGGATCTATTTAGTAGGTACGACATTATCGATAAGTTTAGTCCTATTTAAGGTGGACCTGGGATGAAAGTACCTTATTTTTTTACATCAGCAAAACACTAGGCCCATTAGAGGTCAAATATACGAAGATTGAGAAAGTCAGATTGTCCCTAGTTTCCTCGGCCCACAAGCTCCGACCTTATTTTCTGTCACACCAAATTCGGGTAGTGACTAATCACCCGTTGAAAGATATGATGTATAGGTCGGATAAGTCCAGAAGGATGGCCAGTTGGGCAGTAACTCTTAGGGAGTATGATCTGCAATTCAAGGCATGAACATCTTTGAAGGGGCAAGTGCTGGTAAATTTCCTAATAGACTTTCCGATCGAAGACCTAGACTAAAAAGAGGATGAGGGAGAAGATGAAACGATAGAGGAGGTAGATGCATGGAGTAAACAAGTAGGGTAGAGGATGTTCATTGACGGGTCGTTAAATTACTCCGAGTCAGGTGTTGGGATAGTACTGGTAACCTCGAGTAATGACAGACTTGAGAAAGTGTTAAAGCTCGGGTATGGGACTTCCAACAATGAGGCAGAGTATGAAGTCGTTATAAATAGGCTCAAAATGGTGAAAGACATCAAGATTGACAGATTGGAGGTGTTTATTAGCTCACAACTAGTCGCAAATCAATGCAACAGAAAGTATGAGGCTAAGGATGAGCGGATGACGAAGTACTTGGCAGCGATACAAAAAGTGTAGCTTGTTCACCGAGGTAAAAATAAACAGAATCCCAAGGGATGAGGACAGACATGCAGATTTGCTAGCGTTCATTGCCTCAATGCTCGGAGATTCGAAAACCAGGGCCATACAGTGGAATACCTGCAAAAGGCATGCATTGATTATTGGGAGGAGGAATGTAAGCAGATTAGCTGGATGCTAGGGTGGATTCAACAATATGTAGCATACCTCCAGACAAAGATCCTCTCCCAGGATATGAAAGAAGCCAGAAATCGCCTCTACCAGATCGACAGGTATACACTCATCGATGGAGAGTTGTACAGAATGTCATTTGGGGGACCCCTTCTGAAATGCCTGAATGCACAAGAATCCGAGCTTATAATGGTAGAAATACATGAAGAAATTTGCGATAATCACTCGGGAGAGCGGTCACTCGCGAACAAAGTAATAACTTAGGGTTACTTCTGGCCGAGGATGCAAGAGGATTGTAAGAGGTACGTCAAAATGTGTGATAAGTGTCAAAAGTATGGGTATCTGAGTCTTCAACCTGCGAACAAGCTACACCCGATGAACGCACCTTAGTCGTTCTCCATCTAGGGAATGGATATCGTTGGACCCCTGCCTCAAAGAAAGGGGAGTAAGTTGTTTATTTTGGTAGCCACGTCTTACTTCACCAAGTGGGTAGAGGGTACCCTCTCACTTGAATTAGAGAAGAAGATGTTATCAAATTCATGTGGGAGCATATCATTATTCGCTTTGGAATCCCTTAAGCGCTAATTTTAGACAACGGGACACAATTCAAGGGAAGCCAAGTGTAGTCATACTACAGAGTTCACTCCAGTCATCTCCGAGATATCCATAGGGAAACAGACAAACAAAAGCTTTCAACAAAACCATACTCGACAACCTGAAGAAAATGCTAGCCGAACATAAGGGGAGATGGGTGGAAGAACTACATAAAGTGTTGTGGGCGTAACGAACAACACCCAAGAGGTCCACAGGGCTGACACCTTTTGCATTGGCTTATGGGACAGAGGCCATCATTTCTATCGAGGTATAAGTCCCCACCACCAGGATGCAAGTCACGGGGACCAGCATGAAAGAAGAAATGTTAGCTCGGAACTTGGATTGGCTGGATGAAACTCGAAAAAGAATAGTAGAGAGACTTACACGGTATCAACAACAACTGAAGAGGTCTTACGATAGGAAGGTACAAAAGAAGGGATTTAGGGTTGGAGACATGGTATTAAGGACGGTGTTCGCTAACACAAAAAAACTTAATAATAGGAAGCTCGGAACTAATTGGGAAGGATCGTACATCGTCCATAAAGTCGGGGAGGCAAGAGCGTATTATTTAGAAAAGATGATAGGAGATGTTATCAAGGTACCATGAAATGCTTTCAACCTCAAAATATATTATCAATAAAGCTTTTATCTCCAAGTTCTATTACGTTCTCTGATTCAAACAAAGCCTTGGCCTTTCACTAGTACCTAGCCTAACATAGAGTTGGAATAGCGAGAAGCTTTAGCCCTTCATTGTTGCCGAGCCCTACTAAGGAGTTGGTTCAGCGAAAAGCCTTGGCCCTTCACTGGTGCCAAACCAATTGAGGAGTTGGTTCAGCGAAAAACCTTGGCCCTTCATTGGTGCCGAGCCCAACAGAGGAATTGGTTTAGTAAAAAGCCTTGGCCCTTCATTGGTGCTGAGCCCAACTGAGGAGTTGGTTTAGTGAAAAGCCTTGGCCTTTTACTGGTGTCAAGTCTAACACGGTGTTGGAATAGTGAAAAGCTTTGGCCCTTCACCGATGTCGAGCCCAACATGGGGTTGGAATAAAAAAAAGCCTTGGCTCTTGACTAGGCACAATAAGGTCTGATGAGTCGAGGCATTAAATTAGACTAAGCGCATTAAATGGGTAAGTTAGGTCGATCAAGTCATTATCCTTGACTAAATGTGTCGAGTGTTTCCTTCCCTCGAAAACAAAAATTACAAATTAAGATTAGCACAAAAACATATTTTTTCATTGATAAGGAAATTTGTTACATACATAGAAGAAAATTTATAAGATTGAAAATAAAAGCAGAAAGAACAAAACTATCTAAGTTTCGACATAGGCATTGGTGTCATCGGGAGCTTACTCAATTGTCGGCATGGTTGTCTGTTCGGAGTCATGCTTGGGAGGTGCAACATTGTTTTTCTTAGATGTCTCGACCTTCTTCAGTTTGGCCTTGAGCTTATTAAAAGTCTTCTCCCAAGATGTTTTCGAGGCATCCAGCGGAGCTTGGGAGGAAGCAAGCTGCGCCTCAAGTGTCTTTTCCCTCTCTAGGTCCTTGGTGATGAGACTATCGTTGTTCTTCTCACCGGAGTTAATAATAATCT